>NC_142602.1:863292-1163292 GCF_041222555.1 Hakea prostrata | reverse complement strand
ATTTTCCCTTTGGTGAACCAGATTTTTCTCCTAGAAGGAAAAAATTGGAAGTGTAGAGAATTATAATTAAAACTTATGCAGTAAAAAATATATGGGAAGAACTAAGAAACCATGAATAATACAATGAAAGCACAAAATCCACACAGTATTAATTTCCAATTTTTTATTACCACGAAAGGGCATTTATAAGAATCAATTCTTGTCAATATGAAAGTGCCAGTCAAAGAAACTAACTCCCACCTGTATCACTTTAGAACATGAAGCAACATGATACCACCTCCCCCCAACAAAATAAATAAATAAAATAAACTAATTCCTCTCATGCAACAGCAGTCTCATGGGTCGACCATAACCCTTAGAAACTCAGACTCAGTATCAGGTCAAAATTTTGGTTGTTTGAGGTTAACAAATAAAATATATCGTCAAAGGAGGAAAAAAGGGGAGGTTACAAATAAGCATCAGCTAAATACAACCAAAATCTGGGTTTTAAATCAAAGAGGATAATTACATATTCTCTTTAAGAAACATGTAATATTTTAATTATAGAACTTTAGCTACATAAGATATTTGGTTTCCCTGTTAAGATTGATTTCCTAGTTAAATTGTGTCCCCTTACCGGTTAGGTTTTCTTCTTTCTAATAGCTTGTGCTAAGATGAAATTTCAGATCTGAAAAGAAATAAAATGTAGATTCTGGTTAAAACTGGCTAGGCTGGTTGTTTGCACTGTAACCCTACTCTCCCCTCCCCCCCCCCCAACTTCTTTCTTTTCCTATTTTTATCAAGAATACATCTAGAGTTGGGTTCTATACATGTGTCTTTAATCCCCATTAAAGCAAAAAGTAAAATACTAAGGATACAGACCTCAGGATTACTCCTGCTGGGGAGGCATGGTTAGTGTGGCCTTTTTGATCTTTTACTAGTCTCTTGCTGCATCTGCTACTGTAGAAGTAGGATGATCAGACAGTAGCTCTTTCTTTGGAGTTAATTCACTATATGGTTGGTCCCTACAACCATGGTACATTATGTCGGCGATATTCTGCCGTCGCGAAATATCGTCATGTCGCTCATAAGCAACACGAAACCAAGCACCGAAACGATGGATACCAAAAGTCACAGTAAAATCGCCAAAAAATCAGCTATTTATCGCCGAACCAGCAAAAAACCAGCTAAAATTGAAGATTTTTCTGCCGGCAGTATGAGTTCGGCCTCTGCTGGTGCTGTTGGATGCCGGAACTGAGTGTTTCTGCTGGTGGTATGAGTTCCCTTTGATCTCCGACCAGTCGTTGCTACAAAGAAGAAGCTTGAGGCAGAGATCTGAATCACTTGAGATGATGACGATGATGTCGTCGTCGATGTCGACAAGGGCAGTCAGAGTCCTTCTCCGACTCTGACAACAAAAACGCCGATGCAAGCCTGCAACTTTGATTTCTCTTTCTCTGTCTCAACACCCTCTAATCTCTCTCCTGCTCTCGGGCTCTCTGGCCTCTGCACCGTCTCTCTCCCACAAAGACTCAGAGTCCTTTTCCGACTCCAATGACGGAGACGCCTCTGCTGCAAGCCTGCAACTCTGGTCTCTCTCTCCCTCTGTCTCTTTATATCCTCTAATCTCTCTTCCACTCTCTGGCCTCTACACCATCTCTCTGTCTCTCCCACAATGCCAACTCCCGACTCCCACATCCCACCCCATTTAGATGTTGGCGAAAGGTCGCCGACATTTCAGGGTTTCAGTGGTGTCGACAGCCACCGACACCCCTTGTGTTGGCGACATTTTGAACCTTGCCTTCAACGACAAAGGCCAATGACAGATGGTAAAATTTTGGCCTCCCATCATGACACTACCTACTGAAACATCCTCGTCCTCAGTCGAAGGAACCTTTAGTATTGTTACGTATTATGAGCCCAGGGTCTAGATCTCTAACCGAGGACATCCTCTGTTACACACCGAAATAGCTTGATTGCTGAGTCAAAGTCAAAAAGTACAAAACTGTGGGACTTAGCCGAGCAGCAGTAGCAAGATTGGGATGATAAACTCCAAAAGCTCAGATAGACCCCTGGCGTTAAATATGCTGAGATCGAGGGGCTGAGGCAAGAGTGGGCTGTAATGCTTTGAGATTAGGATCCTGAACGAGAGATCTAATGAGTAAGATGCAAAGGAGCAAGAACTATACCACATGATCAATGCCTTGCAAATTTAAGTGAAGGTGTATTTATTAGAGGAGAGCGAGGCTTGTCACTTCAACAATTGGAGGAGACGGATTCTTTCTCGCTCTTTAGCCCCTAGCCCAAGCAAGTATTCTCAAGCCGTATCATCACGACACACACCATAGTGACTCATTTCATAACGGCGAAGCACTAAGACAGAAAATATTTTTTATTGTTAACGTGGAGCATCATTACTTCAGACATAAGATTCCACTACTATATTTATTACTTTCTTCTTCCTTTCTCCTTCCCTTGTTCTCTTGTTTGAATCTCGATTAACATGGTACCTCAGCTAAACTGTTAAAAGACTACTACAGATCTTCCACTGTGCTCTCCTAGAATTATGCAAGCTGAGCATGTGCGACATCTATGCACCAACTTGAAGGAAATGTTGTAACGTGAGCTAATTTGTAACTCAGACATTGAGGCTTTAATGCTTCGATGGTAGTTTGACAAATAACAATTAACAAGAAACTGAAGAGAGTGCAGAATTTTACTTAATTATTACCCCAGCAGCCATATATAACTCTGATCTGGCTATTCTGTAGAAGTCAAGCCATTACATCCGAGCAATTTGAGTGCCTAGGTAGCTGCCGCATTTATGATATTAAACTCAATGTCCTCGTTCATTTCAAGAATCTTTTTTTTCGTACATTTATAAGGTATGATTACTCATAACTAAGCAAATACCCCCCCCCCCCAATTAATCTAATAAAACTAATTCAAGGGAAAAGAACAAATTCCCACAGGGGGGGAAAAGGTAAATGCAACAATAAAAAAGATTCTTAGAGGAAGGTCATAACTGAATTTTTCAACCAGATTTTTGGAGTTCTTCTCAAATCTAAAATCTAAAAATTTCAAAATTATAACATGGCAAAAACATCGGGAAGAGGTAGCACACGTACATTAAAGCAAGCAAGTGCAAAGCATAGGGGAATGTAGCAAGGAAGATCGTAATCACTTGGGAAACCATTTCTCTAAAATGGGAGCAATTAAATTACTAATTGATAAGATCATATTTCCTAAGAACAATATAAACCAAATGGGAGACTCGAGATATCAAGAGAATGACTGAACAGCATAAACCAAGTGTATGTTTTGTCAATTTTAAACTTCCAATAGTCTACTTCTTTAATTCTTCTGTTAAATCCCTATGTCGATTTTGATGACTTCATGCGACTTAATATGATTAGTGAAGACTTGATGGGATTGAATGCTGATTTTTTATGACTTCATGTGGCTTCATGTAGGTGTTTAAAACGAGAGAAATAAAGAACACCAGGAGGCCTTAGTCGCCTAGGCAGGTGCCACGGTAGGCTAATCAGTAATCACACCCCTCCACCACCTATGGTCACCTTGTTGCCTTGGAAACTATGAATCATTAAATTAAGGGTCAAGTAACTTTTAGACAGCAAGAGTTTTTGAGACATTCCTGACTAAATGGATTGTCCCTTGATTCCAAGTTGGCATCGGGATATCTACATGAGAAATATTAAGAAGGTGATATGATGTGAACCCCACTTTAGGGTTAGGGTTTCTTGGATGAATTCCCAAAAATTTAGGATTGCCCATAATCTTCCAGCAACTAAATCTAAAATCCTATGGGTGGAATGGACAATATGGTGGGATAGTTATGGCTTGTATGGAAGGACAAGGATGTAAAATTGGATCCAAGTGGGCGGGTAGGGAGAAGTTAGGGATGATCTTTAAAGAGAAAACTTACCCTAGGATCAATAGGAAAAGTAAAGGGGTAAGTTGGTTTGTTTTGGTATGGGTTAGGGAAGATTTAGGGATATGGAAAAAGGGTTGGATCAAAGTCGGGAGGTTTCTTGTATTCTTGGTTGGATCTTGGGCAATTTTCTTGAATCTTTCTTTCTTTATTTATTTTCTTTTCTGCTTTCTTTTCTTTCTTTCCTTCACTTTTGTTTTCTCTTCATTTCTTTTTTTCTTCTTTCCTTTTCTGTTTTTCTGATCTGCGCAAGTCAGAAAAGGCAAGGGAGGGGGGGCCAATAGAGATAAGAGAGCGAATGAGGAAGCTGCAGGGTTGTGTCACAGGGGGTAGGGGAAGGGTTCTAGAGTGCTGGCAGGGGTGGGGGAGAGGGGAATAGGGGCTGCAATGGAGGGGGTGGGGTTTCCGAGATGCACAAGAGAGGAAAGGGGGTGGGGAGGGGATGCGATGGCTAGGGATGAAGGGGAAGGGGCTGGGAATGTATGCACTTACTAGTAGTCTGCTGGAAGTAGATGAATGCTGCTGGTTCTTGAATCAAGGTGCGGTAATTGAAGCCGAGAATACTTGAAAATCCACCATGGCCCTCCCAAGAAGGCCACGACCCAATTTCCACAAGAGATATCGCTCCTTTATTCAATGCAGATTAAATTTTACAATGATAGACTGGCTTATCTATAGCCTTACATCAAAATAAAGAATCTAACTAAAACTGGGAGACTCTATTTGGACTCAACTAAAACTTAGAAGTTAGAGACCAACTTAACAAGTTTTCCTTCATAGGTTAGGATAACCTTTCACACCTAATCAACCACCAGATAAATCAAAAGAACTCTTCTTGAAATAAAAGACCTAATTATCTATAAGAGTCCTACTTTAAAGAAAGACCCCTTAGGACTCAAGAACTCAACTGCCAACTCAAACTAAGACTTTTAAACAGAAATGGACTCTAAAAATAAAAACTAAGATTCTGAAATTAATTTCCGCATCTAACTAGGGCTAAAAATTGACCAGTATGCCCCTTTTAGAAATTCAGCCAGCCCAAGCTGTGCCACCTTGGTGTGGACCCTTGTACACAACAATTCTGCCCCTCTTGAAGACGTTCATCCCCGACGAATAGGTCAACCCTGCTGAGGATTTTAGTGCAACTGGCCTATCTTCAAACTAGGCCTCTTTGGGATTCCACTGGACTAGGTTATTATGGTTGGCATACTCTAGGTAAGGTCCTTCTGATTGGTGCACAAGGCCTGTCTCGTCTTGGCATCTTCAATAAGGTTCAGAGGTAGTAGCACAATCTTTTGTCCTATGTGTTCAAAGATGCACTTGTTCTCTTAGCAAGGGATAGTAACATCCTTGTGTGTTCAAAGATGCACTTGTTCTCTCAGCAAGGGATAGTAACATCCTTCTCGTATAATCATGTCTTCCTAGGATTATGTCAGCCATCTTCATCGAACAACATCGCACCATATCTTGTTTGAATAGGAGTGTCAGGCGACTGGGTCTAGACACCTGGTTGACACGTCCATCCTGGCATCATTGTGTAGAGAGACCTTGTACGGTTGGGAAAGCTTATCTGGCTTAACTCTTGCTCTCTATAAGAAACTCCCAAAAATTGCGTTGACACTACTACCATCGTCCACGATGGTATGTTCTATGAGTCCTCCTGCCCGTAATCTAGTGTGGAAGATAGAGTTCCGGCACTAGTCTTCCTCTTCAATAGCAATCACTAAAATTTTAGACATCAACTTGAGTTGGGTCTTTGGATTGATCTTATCTTCATTACACTCCTCATCAACCTCTAGTGTTGTACACTCATGGGTCTCTCTTAGATCTGGATTTGGATTTAGACTTGACTGGCTGGTGCATGGAACTAGAGTCCATGGTTGGCAAGGTGGGAAGGCAACCAAAGCGGCTAGGGTTCCGCCTAGGCGGTTAGGCGACAAAGCGGGAGCCTAGGCGGCAATAAGGCAACCAAAATGATTGGGTCAAAAATTTTCAATACAACTACTTTCTATAATAAGCTAAACAAATATTCAATAGTCACTTTCATCCCAAAAAAACAAGCATTCAAAAATCATAATTATGAAAATTATTCAAAAAAAGAATACAAACATAAGTTCATCTCATCAAAGTATGGTTGTCAAAGCCTCCACCTAGGCATTTACTGATTCATTGATTCTTGATGTTGATATGGCTCATGCTTCACATTCTTTTGCTAACGGACACGGGGACAATTAAGTGGTTCAAAACAAGTGTCCTCTCTCATTACAATAGAATCACTCATTAGGGTTATTGCTAAAGAGAGGCCCACGGTTCTCTGCTCTAACAGGGTTCCACACCCTATGTGTTGCTATTGCAATTGCAATGGAAGTGCAGGGTTTGGCGCTTGGTGGGTCTCTTTTATAATCTCGACTACATTGCTTCTTTTAAGCCAATAGGGACTCCACATGGAGAGCTTCGTCAAAGAGATCACATAGATCTAGTATGTTTATGACTCCTAATGCTAGTTATATGTGTGGTTTTAAGCCAAGTTTGAACTGTGACTCAGTTTTGGAGCTTGCTTTCTATAGTGCCTGTCCAATATTCTAGGGACTCGAACTGTTGGATGCAATCAACCACAGTCATGGTACCTTGCTTTAGTGTGTGGACAGTGGAATTGCTCTTGGAGTTTGAACTTGTAGTGCTCTGGACAATTACTTTCAATAAGTTCTTTCCACATCTGGTTCCAAGTGGTAGGCTCTCTGCCCTCCTGGTATAGCTCTTACTCCATAGAGCTCCACCCATCTCTAGCCGCGCCTACTAGTTTTGCCTTTGCTAGTCTCATCTTCCCGTCTTCTGATATATCATACCAATCAAAGTAATCACCAAGGGCAACTCTCCAATCATAGAAAACTTGAGGGTCCAATGAACCATCTAACTCCTTCAACTCTAGCTTGACTTTGTGGTGGTCTATACCTCTTCTTTGCTCCTTGAGGTCTCTCCCTACTGTCCATTCTCCATATCATGTTGATCATACATTGGGTCATCATACTTGGACTCTTTGATATGTCTGTCTCTACCTCTAAAGTTTATGGGATAATATAGTTCAGCTTCTCCATCATCTCTATACCTCCTTGTGCCGCCAATTTCTTCTCTATGGGGCACGTACACCTGCGAGTTAAGTATGGGTATTGGTGGGGGAGGTGGTGGTGTCTGTATGCAATCTACATCCCTCGCTTGCTCAAGATTAGTAACCCTTGTATTCAAATCTTAAAATTGAGTTAACTAGTTAAGTCCATAGTTGTCAAAGCGTCCGCCTAGGCGGCAAAGCGATTTTTCAACCGTTTTGTTTTGAACCGCTTAATTGACGCCCAATCTGCAAAGGAACTAGAAGGCCTAAAGTAACATAGAACCTATTTTTTGCTCCGTGAGCGGAACCCCCGTGCCCATTGGCAATAGAATGTGAAGCATAAGCCATACTCAACATCAAGAATCAATGAATCAGTAAATGCCTAGGCGAACGCTTTGACAACCATGGTTTGATGAGATGAACTTATGTTTGTGTTCTTTTTCTGAATAATTTTTCATAATTATGATTCTTGAATGCTTTTTTTTTATGAATGTGACTATTGAATATTTGTTTAGCATATTATAGAAAGTAGTTGTATTGAAAAGTAGTTTAAAAGTAGTTATATTGAAGAAAAAAATGACCCAACCGCTTTGGTCACCTTGTTGCTGCCTAGACGCCGGTTTGTCGCCTTTTTACCTAGGCGGAGCCCCAAACGCTTTGGTTGCCTTGCCACTTTGACAACTATGGTTAAGTCTTATTGCGTCTTCAAGATTTGCTCCAATTGTCTGGTGATCCCTGGCTCATTCGTGGTTATGATATGATGCACTAGGACATGTTAGAACTGTAGCTCCGATACAAAATGATGTGCACCCAATTTTGCGATTATGCTTTCTTGGATGATTCACCTAAAATCGAGGGTTGACGAGAATCTTCCAACAACTACATCTAAAATCCTATGGGTGAAATGGACAATATGGTGGAATGATTATGATTTGTAGGAAGGGCAAGAAGAGAAAATTGGATCCAAAAGAGTGGGTAGGGAGAAGTTAGGGTTTTACCAAATTCCTATAGGATGATCTTGAAAGAAAAAAATTTACCCTAGGGTTGGTAGGAAAAGGAAACGGATAATTTGGTTTGTTTTGGTAAGGTTTAGAGAAGATTTTAAGGATATGGTAAAGGTTGGATCAAAGTTAGGAGGTTTCTTGCATTCTTGGAGGGATCTTCGGGAATCTTTCTTTTCTTTCTTTCTTTTCATTTCTTGCGTTCTTTTTTTCCCCCTCTTTCCTTTCCTTCTCTTTTTTCCCCCTCATTCCTTTCCTTCTCTTTTCCTTTCCTTTCTTTCTTGGCACAGGGAAGGGTTCTAGAATGCTGGCAGGGTTTGGGGAGAGGGGAATAGGGGCTGCAATGGAGGGGGTAGGGTTTTCGAGGTGTGCAAGAGAGAAAAGTAGGTGGAGAGGGGCTGCGATGGCTAGCGATGAAGGGAAGGGGCTGGGGGTGTATGCACTTGCAGTCTGCTGGAAGTAGATGAATGCTGCTGGTTCTTGAATCAAGGTGCAGCAATTGAAGTGAAGAATACTTGAACATCCGTCGTGGCCCTCCCAAGAAGGCCACGACCCAATTTCCACAAGAGACATCAATTCTTTATTCAATGCAAACTACATTTTACAATGATAGGCTGGCTTATTTATAGGCTTACATCAAAAGAAAGAATCTGACTCAAACTGGGAGACTCTCTTTGGACTCAACTAGAACCTAGAAACCAACTTAACTAGGATTTCCTTCATAAGTTAGGATACCCTTTTACAACTAAATAACAACCACCTAAATTAAAGAACTCTTTCTTGAAATAAAAGACCTAATTATCTATAAGTCCTACCTTAAAGAAAGACTCATCAACTACCAACTCAAACTAAGACTTTCAAACAAAACTGGACTCTGAAAATTAAAACTAATATTCTGAAATTATATTTCAGTATCTAATTAGGGCTAAAAATTGACCAATATGCCCCTTTTAGGGGTTCAGCTAGCCCTAGGTGCACCACCTGGGAGTGGCCTTGAGGTGCACTCTAGGGTATCAGCCAGGGACCCTTGTTCACATCATGAAAATAGTCCCTTTTTTCTTTCTATTTGCAGATCATCCTTAATTATCACATGAGCTGAACACTTCTCCTTACCTGGGGATGCCAAGTGCTGTCTATTGAAAAGAATATCATTGACCGTGTAGTTGGCCTCCAAATACACGTGGTAAATAATTCTGACATAGGTGTCCCTCCACCATTCCAATAAGTGCTTTGCCATTACATCTTAGCTCACTAATTCTCCACCACTCAAAGCTGACCAAGCTTTCATCTTACCATATCAAGTGATAAATTAAATGAAATCAAAGAATCAACAAAGCAACTACCCAATTATAAATAATAAGGGATCAAGACCAACCACCATATTCCTTCTCAATTGCCTTTAACAGGTCTCGGCCTTTCCTTGTATTGGGCCTTCCTTCGTATTGTTATTGATTGAGGCACTGAACTTGAGACTGAATCCAATACCTATGATCGTCAATGTGGTATGTTATCATCCCTTACTAAAGTAGGCTTGACATTGCTCAATTTGTTGCAACCTATCACTGATAGTTCTCTATTTATCATACAGCTATTCATCCTGCAATTGCTGAAGCATCTCAAAATATCTCAAAATAACATTTTCCATTGAATTCCAGGCCACGTTCATTCATTCTCCAATACTACTTAATGTAGTTCTAGATGGGTTGGAGATCATCTACAAGTAAAATTCCTGGATCTGCTATGAAAAGGTAAATTCAATATCTAATTGGGGTTCCTAGTCAAAATTATGGTTGGATTTGCTAATATTACGGTTTGATGGCTGCGTTGTGTCAAGTAGATACAAAAGAGTATATAAATGAAGGTTTGTGAGGTTTTAATAGAGGAATATTGCTGGAGCTGAGTTACCGAGCAATTAGGGTCTCATTTCTTGGTTTCAAGGAGTATATAAGGAGTATAGAATTTATGATTATTGTATGGGGAACGGATTTAGATCACATTCCCTAGTGGGTGTGATAGGAATTAGGTCCAAGTTTGGTGTTCGATGATTAGGACAGGATAAGCTCAACTAATTTTAGCTTCCCCAAATATTCTCACCTCCAAAAACAATTACATTAGGATATCCCACCTAAATTATGACAGTTAACACCCCAATAGACTATGCAAAAAGTGTTCCTTAGTCTGTCTTGTAGCGATGCTGTCATAATATGAACTAAAGCAAATGGAGTATTTTGGAAGCAACTTCCCTTATAAACCATGGACATAGTATTTTTCGCCATTAGCCTGAAATTGGGAGCATCTAACAATTTATCACAAAAATAAAGTTAAGCAAGCACTTCGGGGGGAAGAAAGCAAATTAGAAAACTGCTTCTGCAGTTGTACTCGAGGAAAATTCTTTACTATCTAGTACTACACACAAGAAAGATAAAGGGTGAACCCAATGCATAAGGCTTCCGCACAAGCAGAGTCCAGGGCAATTATCCTACACAGCCTTATGGCAACAATTTTTACTAAAAGATTGTTTTCAATACCTTGACCTTAGGCTACAACTGTGGTCCACTGACCACTGATCCAAGGTGTGCCCCTTTTACTACTAAACACCAGGAGAAGTAAATAGATAAATTTCACAGAGCTTTGAATCAACCATTGCTCTTACAGTTTTAAACTAATCACCATAAGAATTTTCCATTCAGATAGAAATGATGATAATTATGCAGTCATATGGTTAACAATCAAGTCCAATTAGTAAGAAAAAGTAGAAACAGTAAAAGAAGCATTACCTAAGATTAATGTTTTACAATTTATAAGAGAAGGCATAAGGAAGCTTGGAATATTTTTATTTTTAGTTATCTATGTGTTATTCTGGGAAGATTTCAGAATGAATAACCATAGTACCACCATCAACAATAAACTCAACCTTATCCTAAATCTGGGGTGCGCTACATAGATTCAAACACGTAGAAGTAGGGAAAACAAAGATATAACCAGAGAAAAGCCAGAAAGAGTTAGCAAAAGAGGGATAGCAAGAGAGGAATAAAAGAAAATAATGATAAAAGGGGAAAAAGAGAAGTACAATCGACAAATGGAAAATAAATCGAAGAAATAAAGCTGAAAGAGAGTAAGAATCTCAGGTAGATGGGTCAGCAACCTGGGATCACTGCCCTCCAATTAGGGCTGTATCAGTAAATAACCATAGGAATATGATTAATGACTGACGCTAAACACGAAATTGTTAACACTACTAATGAATCGGCCATAAACAGGCTCCCCCCCTTCTCTTATGAGGGGTCTGAAAATAAAAATTCTAAAACATAAGATGCCTATCCAGATTTGCAACCCGTAGCCGTCAACTCACTTCATTACAATAACCACAGACAAATAAATGCAACTACGCAATATATCAATTCCATAATCAAAACAGAGACGCACAAAAAGGCGAGATCAAGAAAGGAAAATGAAAATATAAAATCTAAATTTACATCCATTGATTAAAGTGTACCATCGCTGCAAGAGGTTGGAGGATCCTTCTGCGAGTTTGATGACATTATAAGCAACTGCATCAGCAAGAAAATATAATACTAATTAAATGTAAGGCTAGAACCTCATAAGCGAAAACCCTCGATAAACAAATTAGCGACATGCAAGGTATTCCAATCCCCAAATGCACTAAACCCTGCAACCAACGAGTACATATACAGATTTTCATACCGGACAATAGAACCCTAGAGCCCTCAATAATCACGCCGGTCACCGATTGAGTAGAAGGCCCCCGCCGAACCAGTGTCTAGTGACAACAGGGATAACAAATACTCTCGAAGACCCTAAATACCTCAGAAACCACGAAAGTGTGAAATACCAGCAGATATTAGAGTTTCAGTGGGCCACATCAATCCTCATTGCAGATATCGAATGGCTCTTGCGCACGGTTATTTTATGTTTGGATTTTCTAGGGCTCTATTTTTATTTTATTTTTTTCAAAATTGTATTTGGAAAACTTTCCACTGTATTTTTCAGTTAGAAAATAAAGGAGAATAAAATTCTCCGTCTCCCATACTTATGCGATGTTTGGCATGACTTTTATTTTTATTTTTACCTTTTTTTTAAATCAGTAAAAAAATCATTTTGGGTACAAATACAAAACACCTTTGGTAGTCAATTCATAAAATATATTTTTTACTAAAATATATGTTTGTTATATTTTTATTTAAAATGATTTTAACCGTTTCTAATTTCTATCAATTTTAAGCCCCTTCGAGGATCCAAGTTCCATAGCTTCTTGTAAACCCCTTTAATAGTAAACAATTCCATGGCCAAAAAGATGTTTGTCAATAATAGCTCTATAACACTGAAGACCTCATCACCACTATTGTCTCTCGTTAAGTTCCATAACCGCTAAGCTCATTACAAATAGATCCATCACAATTGATAGACACCCAATTAAAAATAGGCAAATTTTATCCCACAGCTTTAGGTATCACCATTTTGAAGTTAAGTTAATTCTCCAACAATGAGTCAATGACAAAAGGTTGTACTGGTTTTCTACCAAAAAAAAAAAACAAAAGGTTGTACTGGTGGCAAAATCTGCAATAGAGGTTTGCACCTCCATAAATACATTCCCCGTGTCATTAATGACATGCAGGAACACATTTGCTGTAGTCTCAGATCTACCAAAATTCTACCATTTCATTCTTACGTAAATCCTATAGATCAAGCAGCCTGACCAAGGAATTGCTATGCATATGATTAGCCGCGCCCAATGTAACTTCTCTCTCCATGAATTCCTTAGACGGTATCTGAACCCATTGACATGAAGAACTTGAATTCCACTAGTAGTTTTGATTTCACAACCCCGACTGTTCAAGCACACAAAACTTGAATTTTGATGAACATGAAGCGCATCCATCTATTACTTTCCAATACAAGTTCTGTAGCTGGCATATGTTAAAATCATGAATCTACACTCATTAAATCCAATTAGATTATGAACTACGGTGGGAACGAAAGAAGGCATAAACCAACCATAAACAGATAGCTACAAGAGAAAAACTGGTAACGATTGCAATTTCAAAAGTGAAAGCATCCTCTGTGTGCACCGTCATATTTGCACATGGCTGCTAAACCTTATTCGTATCGGCCGCATAGACTACCACCATACCTTCATCTCTACAGTCTCCACAATTCCTTTATTCTTCCTTATTTCTTTCTGGTCAAATCTTCTTCCACCAAGCCTGAGACGTAGGAACTAAACAAGACTTGCTCTTTGGAAGCTCTAACGCTGACAGAACTTAGAATAAACAATCAAAGGGGAGGAAATTTGGCAAAAACCGCATACTTAGGCATCATTCCGTCAAGATAAACTCCATATGCGAGACATTGTAGCTCACTGCAAGAATTTCCATGCGTCATCTCCCTCATCTATTTGGATTGAGGACAACAACTAAAACCCCAAATTCCCAGACGTCTTTGCTTCTCTCTTCCTCACGTGTTTCTTCTTTGACAAGAAAGGAAGGGAACAGAAGATATGGAGAAATGAGACTAATCCGAAAGGAGATAGAAGAGAAGAGCACGAGACAAGGGGAAGGAAGAACACGAGTCGTTGAGAAAGACAGTTTTAACGAGGAACAAAGAGGGAAGGTTCAAGGTAAGGAGGGTTTACAGTTGGATTTTGCTTGGGAGCAGTGGCGACGTGGCACTGCTCCAAGCAGCGAACGTTCATGATTAAATCTTTAATGTTTGATTAAATCCTCACCGTGGATTATCAGCATGTGCAACATAACTCCTTTTAAGTGGTACTGACTCGGTTGAATGGCTTTAACTCGGACCGTGGATCAACTCGTTTCAAACCAAACTTAAAAATCTTCTTTTCATTTTCCTCTTCTCATTCGTAAACGGGAAGATGAAAGAGCACCTCTACAAGGTAAAAATCATCTAAAAACCCTAGATAATCCTCTAACCTACCCTTATCTCCTCTCCTCCGCCTTCTCCCTCTTCATCTCTGGCAGTGAAAGAAACTTGGAATGGAAGCAAAAATCAGAGAGGTTTACAACAAAGTAGAGGATTCTAAAGATGTTGTTCATCCATCTTACCGACTCTATATGCTAAACTCGATGCTTCAATTACTCTCACGTGGTTATGGAGTATAAAAACCTAACTGGCCACCACCGTTATTTTTTAAGAAACAAAACGAAGGCGACTCTTGGAATGGATCTTGATTTTCAGTGGAACGGATATTAATTTTTCATTTGAATGGATTTGAATTTTTAGTGAATTTTTCATTCTGGTGCTGTCGCGGTCGTTGGGGCTTTTCCTCATTATTTCTTATATGAATCTAGAACGAGCAAGTGAAACAATAATATTAGGTGAAATCCTATGTTTTAAAACTTTTTTAAAGAGATCTTTCCTTCCGAAAAATGGGAACAACGAGGGAGACAGATTTTGAGAAAAAGAAATAGACGGATGAATCAGCAGCAGGAAAGATTTTCTGCGTGAGAACGGAAATGATGTTCCCTTGTGCAAATTTGAACTCTTATACCGTCGGATTCTGCAACTTTTTTCTCCTGAAAAGTTTGGAAGGTTGTTGGTGCAAATTTCTCCACTTTCAAGAACAAGATCCGAAGCACAAAAGAAGGAAGAAGACGATTTTTTTTTCTTTTTCAAATAGGGTTTTGGTTTTGTAATGGTTTGTTTTGAACCAAGGGAACCGAGTCTATTCCCACTTAAATTTTGTTTTTTTGCACATGAAAAAAATCTACGATGAGGATTTAATATAAGAGCCAATTTTTCATCATAACCGTTGGCTGCTTGGAGCAGTCAGCAGTGCCACGTAGGCACTGCTGCCAAGCAAATTCCGGTTTAAAGATGCAGTTATAAAAGATGACAAATTTACAATTTTAACCCTGTTAGAAGTACATGCTTATTAATGACAGATTTTTATTTGCGGCAAGATCTGGCTGCTGCCAAAGGTAGAGATCTTGCCACATCATCACAGTTTGATCTAACGGTTGAGAATCAAACTGTGGGGGTATGCTTGTAAATAAAATTTTTTTATTTTTACATTCACCATTTAATCTTTTATAAATTTGCAAAATAACTCCTTACATCTACCGATCCCAAAACCCCATTTCCCTGTATCATTTGAAGGATGCGAACATGGAGGTTGGAGAGTCGGCGATGGCGCTTACCGTGGGTTGAGTCTGTGAAACCTCTCGTAGAATACCTCCAGGAATATGCTCGATTTTGGGAGGGTCAGGGAGGAACCTCAAGCGAACTGTAACTCTCCAAGTTGCAGCCTTGGCATGAAATAGATCGAAATTGGTGGTGAAGATCACGCCGAGATCATAGTCCCAAGTGTAGTACTGAGATTTCACCTCTGCTGGCAGCTCGTTACAGGCTTTGATGGCTTTGATCATGCAAGTGAGAACCTCAGAAGGGATGCCATGATTGATGAACTTGGAAGAATCCGAATCTCCTATAGGCGTCTCAAATTTCTTCCACTATAACGGATCGGCAGTTAGAATTCATGCCGATGAGATCGACGATGGGAACTTGAAAGGAGAAGGGAGGAGCGGTGGAAGTAGGGGGCGGAAAATCGAGAGGTTTTCGGGTGGGTGGACGAAGAAAGGAGTGATGGTGTTGGCGCCGGCGTGGGCGTGGGCGTCCACGAGGCCTTTAACTCCGATCTTGGATTCATCGGCTTAATTAAAGGAAATGATATATAAGAAAGAGAAACACATACATATTTACTCTCTCTGAGAGAGATCATAAGAAGAAGCTGAGTGAAGACAAGCTTCACCAAAAAATTAAGCCGCTCACAGACTTGGAGCGAGGTTAAGATTCTTAACCAGTTTAAAATCTGATATAGCTGCTTTGCTTCATCTCTTATAAAAGCCCCCTCTTTCTCTCTGTCTCTCTCCATGTGTTTCCTTCTATAACTTTCTCCGGTCCTTTCTCTCTTTCTCGATCGATCTTTGCTGTAACCACCATAGTCATGGCTAAAGGAGCCGGGCAAACTCAGAAGGATCCTTCCTCAAACAATAACACTACAACTAAACGCCATCGCCGACTATCCAACCTCTAGGTTTGCAGCCTTCGAATGCCGACACTGGGAAATAGTAGATGTAAGGAGTTATTTTGCAAATTTATAAAAGATTAAATGTTGAATGTAAAAATAAATTTTTTTTATTTACAAGCATATCCCACAGTTTGATTCTCAACCATTAGATCAAACTGTGATGATGTGGCAAGATCTATACCTTTGGCAACAGCCAACATCGGCTGGTGCAAATAAAAATCCGTGAATGTGATCTCTGCGACTCTGTGAGGACGAACTTGTTCTCTTTGTAGCATTAAGTTTTCTTCTCGATTTTGATGATTCACTTCAGGTCCCTTAGCTTGTAACAATTTGTGGGTGACCCATGCAACGTTTCAAAACTTCATGATGTAGCCTCGTAAAATTTCAACCCGCAAATGCATGTAGAATCCCACTTTGCTTTTTTCAATCCCAACGGTTTCTATTTCTTCTAAAAGCTACTGTTTTTGTGATTAGACATTTAGACCTTTTGCTTTGCAGCCTCTTAGAAATTTGTCCAGCCCATTTCCTTGTAGATATATGACATGTGTCCCAACGTCACATCAAATGCGTTATAAGTCACATCAAATAATTGTGATTTAATTTTTTTATAAAATGATGTGACTTGTAAATGAACCTCAACCATTGATGTGATGTTGGGACACAAAAATGGACAGGATATTTGTTTGCAGCCTCATATGCTCCCTACAACAGCAACAACAATAAACTTGTCCCAACTAAATGGGGTCGACTGCATTAATTATTGCATTCCACTCAGTTCCGTTTGAGGCCATGCTAGATATAAACCCTAAGCTATGCATATCCTTTATCACCACCTCTTCTACTATCTGACAAGGAAACTGACCATCCATTTTCTTGTGGATGTGTGACACATTTCACAAGTCACTTCAAAATGTTGTTGTGAATATGTAACCCGAGAACCCCCTTGGGAGGACTCGAAGAGCCCCTCGGGAGGGGTTGAAGAACCCCTTCGGGAGGAAACACACCCACTTGGGTAAGTGAATATCACCCCCTCGGGAGGAGTTGAAGAGCCCCCTCGGGAGGAAACCCCCATCCACTTGGATAGTTGGATAAGACATTCCCTAAGGGATCTATCCATACTTTAGATAGGCTCGAGAAGTGAGAAAATGCTCAACGCTAAATCCAAGAATAATGTTGGATACGACCAAGTCAAAAGGGTCAGTTAGAGATAACTACCCATCGTATCCACTCCAAAACGTGGGAAGGTAGATAATGGAATAACGGCTCTATTAAGCCCACTAAGGAAGGGAACGTGCTTCCTAAGGCAACTCGCCCACTCTTAAACTAAATGGACGGAATTCATGGAGACGTCGCCTCTAGGTAACCTCTATATAACCTCCATCCTAAGATGAGAAAGGTACGAGATTCAACTTACTATTAGTCTCTATGCTTTGAGAACCCTCTCAAGGCCTTCTATTGTTGTCTAGACTAACTTGGGCGTCGGAGGCGGTCCCCCGACCACACAAGGTCGGCCCGCTCTAATTTCCTTTGTGAGTGCAGATATCACACCTACTCGTATTCGGTTGGAGAAGCCTTCAAGAGGTCGTCCAACTATCCGGCTGACGCGAAGAAGGTCTCAACGCAACAGTTGTAATTAAATTAATTAATTTTTATTTTTTAATCTTGTAAACTTAAGTTTAACCTTTTGATGTGATGTAATAACATATGTCACACATCCATAAGAAGATGGACGGGATAAATATCAACTAAACAATCTTGTTCTGCGGTAAGACATAAGAAGCAAAGTCAATGATTTCCTAAAGTTTTCCCATATTATCTTCAATGTTACGTTGTGTTATGGTTTGTGGAAGAAATAATAACCTCCCCTTTTTTGTTGATTTGATTCTTTTCCATTTGCAAAATCCTCTCCCTGATTATATCACTCAGCCAATATGCATTCTGACATCGGATTGCGTATCCGCCTTGGTGTTGACTTTGTTGACATTTTGACCTCCCTATCCACCAATTTTTGAGAAACTAAAAGTGACATGGCGAAGCGTAATTTTGGGGGTAATTCGTTGCCAGCAGAGCAAACTCTTTCTTTTGCTTATTGCATTAGTTATTGAACTTGTGATAGACGGGCCAATGCTTTATTGCTTTTTTTTTTTTTTTTTTTGGTTAAAAGTGATTTTATTTAGGAGCAGAGATACAAAGATCTTTCAACCACAGAGTGGAAACAGGCACTAAAGTCGTGCTCCTAACCGACATTGCCTTCCTAGCTAGGTTATCGGCAATTGAGTTTGCAAACCTAGGAACATGCTAAAAAACACATGACTCAAATCTACTATTCAGAAACAGGATATCATCTAAAACGGGCCTAATTGTGATAAGAGAGGACCACTGATCTTTAGAAATAGGGTTGATAACTACCAAACAATCTGATTGAATTATAATCTTATCTAGCCCATTTTCAGTTGCTTCAACTAAAGCTCTTCTAATTGCCAGTGCCTCCCCTTCTGTGCTGCTGCCAAAGCTTTGAAGTTATGATATGGCAAATACTGGTCTTCCTTGGAAGTCCCTGCAAATAATTTTTAGACCTCCTTTAGGCTCACCTTTCTTCCAAGACACATCACAGTTAATCTATCGCCAGAATTTAAAACCATGCAATGGATTCCGCAGGGACAATTATTGCACAGTAAGAAAAGCGAAAGGTATAACTAACTTTAGGGACATTGTCGTTGGTGGCAACGTAAATTTCTTTGATCTTGAGAGTGACGAGTACTAAATTTTTTCTCTCATGATCATATTAGTGGTGGTTCTCGAGGCCGCCGTGTCCCGAGCAGCGAATTGCAAAAGAAAGAAACATTGAGAGCTTATGTAAAGGTTTATCCCCTAATCTTCAACCTTGTTACACGCTACTACAGCAGAGGAAAGGGGACGAGAGGGTGTTCATGACAAGTCTCCTCTAGTAACCTAGTTTCTTTCTTCATCCACAACTAGTATAATTCACGTGCATCGGCAATATTTATCGATTCGTTTAATTTTTTTACTTTTAGTTGAACACAATTTTGAGGAAATTTTTTATCGAGAGAAATGCTTCCCGTCCTCTTTATTTCTTTTTTTCTTCAATGCTTTCCCTTGAGTAGTCTCTTAATGTGGTTTTATGATTATATTTTCCTTTTCCTAACTATTTTAACTTTTCTATCTCTTTTTTTTCATACCCCATTTAATGGTTATAATGTGCGTTCACATTTTTTTTCCCCAAAATTTCTTTAACTATAACTCTTCCTTAGGAAGTCATAAAAATGTAACTATAGGTGTTATCTTAGCTCTGTTTATTTGTTTTTTTCACTTCTATATAAACTCAAGACTTTTATCATATTAGTTAAGAAAATTTTGGGGTTTAAAAAAATTTAACAACAAAGATACCACTTAATCAAGAGAATTAACGGGAAAATTATTATCATCAAATGTTCCAGGTAAAAGGAGATGTAATTGTCATTATTGACCGAGGGCATTTAACTACTAATTACCCTTCATTTAATTTTATTTTAATTGTCCAAAATGAACATATTCACCGAAGGTATTATGCAATCCATTTTCACTCATTGAAAATTAGGGTTTTTTGAACCTCTTCTGCTGAGCACTTTTTTTTTTTTGGGGTAATGGAAATAATTTTTTATTTATAAATTGAAACCTAAATTGAATTTCTGAATAGAAACACAACCCAGATTATCAGATAATAGAATCCATCTCAAAGGTTTGAGATGGAGGGGGTTCTTACGGTAACGAAAGAGCCTTGAGGGAGAGCTGCTTCTCTAATACAGGCCATACACTCATATGGTTCCTTTCCAGGCATGACATATGAGTATATGACAGCCTTTACATGGAGCGCAGCAATCGCATGATTGCTTCCCAGGAGATGTGATTCCTTTTGAGATGACTAATCTAATCACCCATTCACCCTACGCCTGAGATCGCCGGTAAAACCTGACATTCCGCATCTGGAATTCTGGATTACGCAAGTGTGCTGTAGATATCTAAACGCTGAGTGGGATTTTTTCTGTAACTATTATGAGTCGGATTACAAGTTTAAAACCCATCAATGAACCCAAAAAAAAAAAAGATTATAGCACATCAAAGTCCTCATCATAGACCTGACGTAGAGATTCCCTCTAGAGTGGAAAACCTTAATCCGTACGAGTGGCTAGGCCACAAGAGATTGGCCTCCTTTATAAGGCTCCTACATGAAGCACCATCGAATAATGTTGAATAAGAGGATGTGCAGAAGAATCCACCCCCCAAGTGCGGGAGTAGCTCCCTTAACATCCTTCCACATGTTTAGGAAGACCCACTTCCCACCCACTCATGATCCACTTCATCATTGAATAGAAATACACCCCTTTTTGAACATGTGATGGAGTTTGAGGAAAGCACAATCTTGAACCCAATTCGGTGTGGAGTGCTCCAGTCTGGCAAGATTGAAAACAACAGCTAAAAGATACTCATTCCCTTCTACATTTACATTTTTTATGGTAAGCCTATAAAGAGTGACAAAGGAATGAGCATATTCAGTTTCTGCCGAACAGAAAGGCATACAAAGTTGAAATGGAACAACATGCTTGGACTGCAGGATGGAACTTCACACAATAATAAACCAATGCCTTCTGCTAGAAGCTTAACATACAAAGAAACTTCTATATTTCTTCCTAACAAGCTTCAACGGAGACTTCTGGATAGCCATCCCTCAGCCCCTCAAATGTCCCATATACACATAAACTGGAAAGCACTTTCGATCAGTACTCATAACAAAACAACACGGAGAACCAAGAATATGTTCCTGTGAAAACACTTATGACGAACTCATTATGATCCAGAACTGTACTATTTTCAATCATATCTCATCTTCATGATACAAGTGTAGTCCAAGACCAAACCGAGCACAAGCTCTACAGAAAGCTATCTCCTCTGCTGCAGCAACTGGATCTTCAATGCTGCCATCGCTGGAGGATACTGTCCCAGTTGATTCACGATGTGCCTGTATCAAAATTCACACAAAACAGTCAAAATAACAAACAAACAAACAAACAACAACAACAACAACAACAATAATAAGCATTTTCCCAACTAAATGGGGTTGGCTACATGGATTCTTGCCTTCTAATCAGTTCTGGTTGAGGCCATGCTAAATACAAGGCCTAAGTTATGCATATCTTTTCTCACTACTTTTCTTAAGGTTATCTTAAGTCTAGCTCTCCAAGTTCCTTCAATTTAGATTATCACTTCTCCCATTTAAAGGCCTTCGTTGAATGTGGCCGTGCCACCTTAAACGACTTTCTCGGAACTTATCACTTATGGGAGCAACTCCAATACCAACTCTAATATGATCATTCCTTATCCTATTATTCTTAGTTTTGCCACTCATCCATCTTAGAGCATCCTCATTTTACAAAATAGTCAAAATAAATAACAAATTAATCATCTTCTGATTTGATCAATCACCTCATTATCGTTTCATTTTATATATGTTTCTGGCTTTTTTGCTTTTGGGTGGGGGGAAGAATTCTGCACCCTTCATAGTTGAATTTTATTAGGTCTTCTATTTTTATCAGGACAATCAGTAAAATAGATCATACAGCCATTCTCACAGTGGTGCTTCCTCTGCAAGGATTACACCACATCAAATTTAATCACAATAAGACAATCACAAAAGCAAAACATCAATAGTTACTATAATTGAAGGTACAAGGGATTATTGGTAAAATTTATCATTAGGGTTTCCATATTCTTGACCTGGGGGCACTCTCGTCACTTATCCCCAAAATTTTCTCTTTATCCTTCTTTCTCGCAACACTTCTTTTTTTAGGGCTGTGATTCTTGTCAACCCTTTATGGGTTTTACTCACTGAGGTTTGTCCCTAGTTGCTTCTCCATGATCAAACCAGACATGGTGATTGATGCATCTGTGTCAATTGTTGTTTGCAATTATTTATAAAGATTAGCTCGTGAAATCCTTGAGATCAGCTGTCATGGCAAAAACAAATTTTCCACTAGACCAACTATTTGAATGGAGGAAGTTGTGGAACTCAAAGGTGATTTCCCTTCATTCTCTGTTAGCTCCATCAAACTGGACAGGAGCCAATGATGAAGATCTCTGTACTGAAACACAGTATGAACTCCCAGCCAACTTGAGGTGCTGATATCAAGACCAAAATGTTGTTCATTTGATCTGATTGTTTATATAACTTAAACACAATGCACAAACCATTCACTACAACACACACACACACACAAAATGATACTTGAGGTTTTGACCCAAGCTTGACAGCGTATACTATTATATACTATTGTTGGATTTTCAACAATAGGTGCAAATTTATTATATACTATTGTTGCATTTTCAACAACAGGTGCAAATTTATCTTTCTAATACTAGGGTTTTTGTGAAACATGAAAATTTCATAAATTTCGTATAGTAAAACCATGGAAAAATACTTGGGGGAAACTCAAGTTTTGACCTTTTGAAAATAGGAAATTTGTTGGAAACTTGGGAAATTTCATGGACATTAAGTTTCGATAGGTTTTAGGGGGTATGTTGGCGTGGGACTCTGCATATAAGCTAATTAGACTTAAATAACACATTTAACACATTCATTTTGCTAAAAATGTCAATGTAGATATGTCAATCAAAGTACATAACATCCATGTAGAGTTTTCCGACAAATACACTATAATTTAACAACTCAAGTACATAACATTCAATATATAACTTCCAAGTTCAAAACATCAAATACAAAATAACTGACAATAAAAGGGAAGTACAACTGAGTGCTAAGAGGAGTGCCTTGGTGGATCTATCCCATGAGCCGAGTGGTACTGTGCCTGTAGGCTGTAACATCCTCTCCTTCAACCAATGAACATAGACATCCCATGACAAGTTATGCCTATGGTTGTCGAGTTGATCGACAACTACAGCTTTATAAGTCTAGTCATCAACATGCATAAGATAAACAGTCTAAGGAAATACACAATTTGGATAAGGAAGTATTGGTCCTGGTATTTTAGGAAACATAAAGAAAGAAAAAAAAATCGAAAATTTGGGAAAATCACAAAACTTGCAGGAAAAAAATCTCAGGTTTCCACGAAATTTCCCATTTTCACAAGGTCAATTCCTTGAATTTTTTCTCATGAACCGGCTGGTTCAGCAGGGTCGAACGAAGTGTGTGGTTTTTGTCAAAAATTTCCAGTTTTCAATCGTAACTTGGGACTATTTTTCGTTCCCTCATGGTTTCGTTTCGAGCTCCTGGAAATGAGAAATTTCAAGGGTTTGGATTGAATTTTGTTCCATGATAAAACATTGCTAAAGAAATGGAGTTATGGTAACTCCCTAGTGGTTCCTTGCTTAATTTGACGAACCTTAACATTGCAAAGGGGTTATCTGTTGATGAATGCTACTGCCAAAATACGGAAGTCAGCCAAAATGTTGTTCATTTGGTCTGATTGTTTGTATATAGCTTACTTAAACACAACGCATGAACCATTCACTAAAAACACACACACACACAAATGATACTTGTGGTCTTGACCGGAGCTTGACAGCATATTCTATTATATACTATTGTTGGATTTCAACAATAGGTGCAATTTTATCTTTCTAATACTAGGGTTTTTGTGAAACCTAAACATTTCATAAATTTTGTATAGTAAAACACTGCTAAAGAAATGGAGTTCTGGTGACTCCCTTATGGTTTCTTGCTGAATTTGGCAAACACTAACATTGCAAGGGGTTATCTGTTGATGAATGCTACTGCCAAGACATGGAAGGCAGCCAAGGACACCTTTCCCAGGTAGGGAATGAAGCACATGTTTATGCATAGAGGAAAATTCATGAGATGAAGCATAACTCAGTACTCTCTGAGTCGCAAGGTATGTGACAACAGCTGGATTTTTCTGATGATTTCATGTTGCATGTTCTACTGATGCTACAGCTTTCAAGAATGAGAAGAGAGAATACGGTTTCCTTACAGACCTAAACATGGAGTTTCTTTCTCAGATTCAGACGCATATTCTTCATTGTAATGCCTTCTCATCACTCATTACAAGCCTACTCCATGGGTTTAACATGAAGATAGCAGTTGAACTGCCATGCTTCACTGTAACACAGTAATGATTAACCTTAACCTTATACACTAGTACTGGTTCCTCATCTTGTGGTGGTTCTACATGGTCAGGTTAATATCATGGGAAAGAGCCATCATAACAAAGAATTTTGCTAGAAACTTCATAGGTGATCTAACAGAACTCATGGGTGTGATCATGTTTAACTAAAACAGTGCCATCCTCATCACCATGAACCAACACGAAATTAACACAGCAAAATTATTTTCCTCGGTTTCAACCAGATTGAAACAGGTTGTAAGTTCCCAGATTTCTTTAGAGTTCTGCAAAATTTTGGAGAACTTAAGCCCGACCACCGGCGATATTTCGACCGCCATCACCTCCATTTATAGTTGTCAAAGCGTCCGCCTAAGCGGCAAAGCGGTTTTTCAACCGCTTTGTTTTGAACCGCTTAATTGACGCCCAATCTGCAAAGGAACTCAAAGGCCCAAAGTGACATAGAACCTATTTTTTTGCTCCGTGAGCGGGAACCGTGCCCTTTGGCAATAGAATGTGAAGCATAAGCCATACTCAACATCAAGAATCAATGAATCAGTAAATGCCTAGGCAAACGCTTTGACAATCATGGTTTGATGAGATGAACTTATGTTTGTGTTCTTTTTTTGAATAATTTTTCATAATTATGATTCTTGAATGCTTGTTTCTTTGGGATGAATGTGACTATTGAATATTTGTTTAGCTTATTATAGAAAGTAGTTGTATTGAAAAGTAGTTATATAGAAAACTTTTGACCCAACCGCTTTGGTCGCCTTATTGCCGCCTATGAGCCGCTTTGTCGCCTTGTTGCTTGAACCCCGATCGCTTTGGTCGCCTTGACGCTTTGACAACTACGCCTCCATTGCTTTCCCTTTGGAGATTTTTGAAGATTCAAAGCAAGGGTTTGTTCAAAACTCCCAAATTTTTGATATTTTCTTCATTGATGGCTTAAATAATGTTGGATTGATTTGAGATTAATAGATGTCTAGTCTAGGAGGTCAATCTATGATTGTGTGCTGTTATATGAATGCTACTATTTTTTCTTTTGTTTCTGATTTTAGAAAAATGCTTTCCCAATTATGTGTTTTGAAAAAAATTAGCATGTATACTTGATCTACTTTGTGACAGTGTCGAATTTAATTTTTCCTATAACGCTTGTCTCATTTTCCCTGTGTAGGTCAACTTCACTCTAAGGGAGGCGCTAGTATGCTGCTCGGGCTAGCCCGGCTATTGGTTGATGATTATTTATTTTAATTATTTAAAAGTATTAGTATATCCTGAAATTAATTAAAAATTAAAAAAATACTAATCATTTTCTATTTTACACTTAAAACTAGGAGATTTTATTATTTTTTTTTTTGTGGATGAATAAAAAACTTCATTAACCAAAAGGGGAAAGAGGGGGGGGGGAGATACAAGGAACAAGGGCCAAGCCCAACCACGCGAAAAGGCCCAAAGCAAAGCAACACAAGTAATAAAGCAAGAACAAAGAGAACACGAGGCCAAAAGACCAAGACAAAAACCAAGAATGTAACTAGCGTTTTCGATTTTTCTTCTTCTCTGAAGAGTGGAGCTCCACGACTATATCCCTCATAAGATTGTGACAACCCCTAGTAGACCAGTTGCCACGCCTATAGTCTTGAAGGGGGGGTGGAAGGGAGTCTCGGAAGAGGAAGATCCTCAAGCTCGGAAGTGCATGGAGCAATGTCCAAACAAAGGTCAGGCAAAAGGGAGGGAGGGAGATGTGTAGAAGAATGGCTTAGGCCAAGGATAGGGGAACTAGAAGGCGCCAAGGCTGAAGGATCCAATAAGAGCCAACTAAGGGGCATTTGGCCTAAGGAATAGAAGAGCAAGGAGAGCGAGAGGGGATGTGCCGAGAGGGTGACTTGAGGGTCCAATAGAGAGATGAGAAAGTTGGAGAGGGGTGGAGTTGGAACTACCCTCGAAAGGGGGTACTTGAGGAACAAAAAAATTGTCAATTGTAAACGCTAAGGAAAGAAGGTTGGACGGAGCCCATGGTTAAGGAGGAGAGAGAGAGAGGGAAGTTGAGAGATTTAAGCAAACAGGGGACTAAGAGTCTCTACCACCGGTTAAAGAGGGCAAGGAGCAACAAACCGAGGAGGATCAATGTAAAGGAGAGAAGCAGAAGAGAACAACAGGGGGAGATCATAGGACATGTATGCATGTAATTGTTGGAAAGGTTTCATATGATGATGATTATGTTATTTAATTAAATTTAGTCAAAAGACAAAAAGTTTCCAAACTTTAGGAGTAATTTAGCATATGCTTTATTTTTGTTTAAGGCTTATCGTTAGAGCTTATGCAATGATTTTGAAGATACTGTGTATTTCTTGTATCAAGCATTTCGGTTGCTATTATTTGAAAGATGGGAGACATCGCTTGGTTGCACGGGAGGCCACTAAGCACAGATAAGAAGAAGTCAGTGTAATTACTGTAAGAAAGAGATTAGAGAGGTGGGGCCACTAGATTAAAGTGGCGTCTAGTTGGAGGGGATATGAATGTCACTAAGTGCCCCAAGGTTCTTTTAGAGATTATAACGACAATGGCCCAACATTTGCGGGGTGGAAAAGAAAAGAGGAAGGGAAAAGAGGATGCAACAAGAGGAGTTTAAGGATGTTTTCCTAGAGGACCTTCCAGATCTAGGCGAGCAAAACTTCGATATGGAGAAGCCAGGAAAGTATAGGCTTTTAAAGTCGGGGGATGTAGCTTAGATGCGAAGAGCCATGATGATGAGCATAGAGCAGCAAAGGCTCGATAAGGTGAGGAGGCAGCATAGGGCCCAGGAAGCAAGGTTCTCTAAAGAGCTAGAGTTTTAGGGAGGCGGATCCCAGCCTATAAGGAGGAGCCAAATACCGTCCTAGCCCCACAGCCCCCACAATCCTGAACTTCATCTGCAGCACCCACTAATCCAAATATTCAGTTTCTCCGTAAAGATCTTGAGTTATTTAAGAGGCCCAAAAAAACAAGCAGAAGAAGCTTAAACATATGTGGACCAATGTGAAAGAGAAAGTGAAGCCATATGGGTTTTCTACCACAACATTCTAGCAAATGCAGTCAGAGGCCTACTATAATGCAATGTTTGATGAGACTAGCGGAGCTGTGGGAGGAGTGCAAGGGCTGACCCCATATGAGATCAACAATATCTACTTGCACAACATAAGGAACACTTGAAGACATACATTGATAGTTTTAGGCTTACATGGCGGCATTATGGGGTGACAGTGATATGTGATGGTTGGACTAGTTCTAATAGACAATCTATCATCAACTTTATGTTGAACTGTGTTGGAAACGGTGTTGCGCAAGTAAGTGGATGCATCTAAGAAGAAGGATGCAAAATACATCTACAATTTGCTGAAGGATGCGGTGCAGGAGGTTGCAGTGGATCATGTGGTATAGATTGTTACTGATAGTGGGTCCAACTTCAACAAGGTTGGGATGAAGAAGATCGAAAATCCTAAATACAAGCTCTTCTAGACTCCTTGTGTTGCACATTGCATTAATTGGATGCTGAAGGACAGGGGTTAACTGAGGATTATGAAAGGAGTGGTGGACTAGGCACAAAGCTTAGTACCTTCATCTACAACCATGGGTTCGCATTGAACATGATGAGAACAAGGAGTGGTGGTGACTTGGTTAGGCCAAAGATTACAAGGTTTGCAACCAACTGGATTGCATTACACAGTTACGGGACCAGGAAGGCCGACCTTATGACCATGTTTCCTTCCAAAGAGTAGTTTAACTAAGAGGGTTCTTCAGCCATAGAAGGAAGAGCAACACAAGCCACTATCTATTGAAGGCTTTTGGGATAGTTTGAGGACAATGGTAAGGGTTCTTAACCTTATGGTGATCATTCTAAAGTTGGTAGATCAACAAAGAAACCAAACTCTACTACACATATGGGTTGCAGTTGATATGATGAAGCAGCAGGTTCAAACGGTCTACTCATAGGGTAATAAGAAGTTCCTTGACATAATCCACAAAAGATTGGAGAGGCAGTTGCATCATCCTCTACATAAGGTTGTTGAGTTTATACTCAGTATTTATAGATTGTTAGATTATTATTATTATTGTGTTCTGTTTCCCACTATTTCCTTTATTCCTTGTTTGCATATTATCTAAATCCCAAATACCACTAGAAGCATCAACTTGGGATGATGCAAGATTTGGTAAATGCAGTCCATATTGTAGTGGAGACAATAGAACCAGATCCTTATCAACAAGCAATTATCAATGCAAAGGAGAGATTGTGAGAACACTAATTGTTAATGACTTAGGTTAATTACTTAATTTTGTACTAACCTACTTCTTCTTTATTTTAGATGAAGTCCTTTAGGGATGTGCCATTGGGAGTTTCAGTTGCTTAGTGGCAATATCGACTTGTGAAACCACTAGTGCAGGTTGTCCAAATCCCTAGATATTATCTCTTTTAGTTTTACTCCTAGACTTATGTATAACCTTACTACTTGAATTCTATATGTTGTAGCTGAGTGGTGGTTGTAATATGGGGCTGACTCACCCAACTTTTAAGTGCACGTAAAGTGCTCTCACGGACTTGTTTTGCCACTGGGTGTGAGGCATAATTGGAGTACTTTCAACCTCATTCACTCTAAGAGGTAAAACCAATCATGGTACAAACTACGGTCGAAACCATCGAAATTTCGGCTTTTGAAAAGAACAAGACCTAGGTAGAGTCGAAAAAGCTCCAAGTTTCAAATGAAACAGTCGAAACCCGCAAAATCTTGTAGGCGTCCACAGCTTCAGCCAAGTTATGCCCTATGAGTTTTGGCCCCAAACCATTTTTTTGGCTGGATTTTGTGATTTCAACCTCTGTATCACCCTAAATCAATGACTCATTTGTCAAAACTAGAGGGAAATTTGTCGAAACGCTAAAAAGTTCATGCGAAGGGATATCTACATTCTGGGGATGATTCCACCTATAGAAATGCAGTGTCTCAATTCATGGATAACTTCTTAGGCAAAATGTCATAGCCAACTATCATTCAATATTCGGAGTACCACTATAGATATGGGATAGATTCACTGGCTCCACAGGCAAGCACTCGACATGGAACTGAAATCTAGGGCATTGTAGTTGCTAGTTGGTCATTGTAGTCTGTTGACTTATTGTATAAGTATCACTCTACTAAACAATTCATATATGCTAATGATTCTATGCATGTATGAAATACATTTTGTACTTCTTGGAACTAGTCATTTGTTAGTATACTTAAATAATAACTTTTTAGTGGTTTTTTTGTGGGGCAAACTACCATTCTATTGTGTTGTATGAGGCAAGAAATCAGATGAAATAGAGGTCGTATAAGCCTCGAAACCTAAGGTCGCATCCTTGCTTGAGAAGTACTACGGTCGAGACCTAGAAATTTTGGTTTTTGGCAAGGTCAAAATCAGCCTCAAAACTGAAGCTGCGATCCTTGGAACCAATTAGGTGTCAAGCGGCAAGAAGACCTTGTTTTGTGCACTACAATATGACACTGAGAGACGACCATATTAAATAAGGGATGGAACGTAATACTGTCCTGAACAAGTTGGCTGACATCTTTGACATGGAAGATGATGAAGTGAAACCCCTATTTAAGTGGGTCAAGACATAGGTGAGCCACTATTGAATGAGGAGGGAAGTCAACCCAGTAGGCATATTACAGAGGAGATTGGTGTTGATGTGGATGACCTATTCAACACAGAGGGGAGAGCACTTACATAGCCCATTGTCCATTCATTCTGCACTTGTGCATGGAATATTGAAGATGACTTACAGTGGTTAGATAGGGATGATGATGCCACTGAGCCACCTACCAGGCCCAGGGAAATGATGATGGTGGTGGTGGTGTTGGTGCTGGGGATGATGACGATGACGATGACGATGATGATGGTGTTGCTGGTGGTCAAGATCAGATGAACCCAATTATGAATTGAATTCTCAATATGAGGAAGTACCGGCTAGGATAAGGTTCACAAGGGAGTCTCAGTTCATGCATGTGACATAGGATAGAGATCATGGTGCACATACCTACAACCATCATAGACAAAACCATGGACATGAGAATGAGAGGTCGTATGGGTCTCCCTTTTCATATGGATATGGCCATCTTGGTAGGCTTGATGGGATCCATGAGTTCTAATGAACCTAGAGGTACAGGACTCGAATACCAGAGACCATCATTATTCACCAATTCCCAATCCTAGGAAAGTGGCATGGAGCTAACCATATGGGGATTATGGATATGGATATGGTGAAGTTGTTGAATGTAGGTATAGGGGGTCATCTGTTGATTCCAGTAGTAGTATGCGTATGGGTATAGGGATGGATCAGTACATCATTTGTGGACTCCATCTTTGGATATCCACCACGCCCAGTTGGGCCAGTTCAACAATCATCATCAGGTTATACTTCATTCCCCAAGTTGTGGTTGCTACCTTATGCTCATGATGCCAATTATAGGACGGTGTCAAACTACCTAAGCAAGTATTCCAAGACCAAGAGATGCGATGCTTCTATCCAGTATTCAAAGCAATGAAAGTACTATGCATCTGAAGGGATGGATCCATCGAGGAACTCAACTTAGATTTGAGTGAAGATGTCAGCTAGGAGTTTCTTTTTGGCTATTGTATTTGTAATTTTGCATGAAACATTTAAAGTGCAATACAAATTGTTCAATTTTATAAGTCTTTGTATTTATCGTGGACCAATGTAAAGGAAAAAGTGGGGATTGCTTTCTCCATCGTAAACAACGGATTCAACAAACTTTGAGCTGTAAAATTAGAGTTCGAATGTACAATTTAAATATTCTTCAGCTCCTTCACAATGGTCCACATTGTATTTGTAATTTTTTATGAAATATTTAAAGTACTTATGTAATTTGTTCAATTTTACAAGTCCTTGTATTTGTTAGTATACTAGTGCTTTTGTGTTCTTTATGCTTTAAAAAAGTTGTATCCATAAAACTAGATTAAAAAAAGAGTAAGAAAAAAACCCATTAAAACATGGTTGAAATCGAGGATCAAGGTTAACTAATTTTCCCAAGATTCGACTAAGATGATTGAAATTTCGACACCATCTTGGTTTTGAGGCTAACTGAGATTTCAATCCTTGTTCACCACCCCATGACTTTTGATGCCATTGGTGTACCTTTAACCTGCGATGATGTACCACTTATGTGTCGTCTGACGATGAAGTTAGAGCTCTCATTGTCTGTTGTCCCTACTACCTCCATGCTAACCTACGATGATGTACCACTTTTGTGTCATCTCATGACCAAGTTAGAGCTCTCACTATCTGTTGTCACAACTACCTCCATGCCGGTTACATTTTGAGTCTCACTTCACCACTTTAAGAACCTCTTTTGGTGGTCATTTTGTGTCATTTCCTTGGATAATTGACTTGAGTACAATTGATCATATGATTAGTCCTTGATGTCACTTCTTCCCAATATTTTCCATCTTCAAGTAAAGAAAATGTTTGTGTTGGTGATGGCTCCTCATCTTTTCCAAGGAATGGTACTATTCAGCATTCTTCCTTATTACCCTTGTTTCAGTATACATGAACCTTTTATCCCTAAGTAGTATTACTCAATATGTGAATTACAAAGTAACTTTCTTCCCTTCACATTTTTCTTCAAGGACTTGAGGACATGGACAATGATTAGCAATGAAAAAGTGCATTGGTCTCTACTTGCTCTCCAATGATTCAACCTCCATAGTTTCTACTTAGGGTCATCACACTAAATCTTCTTCTGCATTGTTTGAATCACCCACGTGGCATTTGAGTCTAGGTCATTCTCCACTAAGAACTTCATTAATGAGGCAAAACCCTGGTTGTATATCCCAATAGTATTGAACCAATAAAAATAAAGGATCCCAATAGTTTTGAGTGATGATGTGGGCAAAAAGTCAAGCACCTAGGTTTCCTTCCCTTCCTAGTCAAGTTAATTTGAATTTTGAAGCTTGTCTTGAGTTGGAATTTTTAGTAAGCATGAGATGTATGAAACCCTCCCCCTAACATACTGAGCTGCATAGACAATAGAAATTAAAAATTACTAGACAGAAAACAGAAACAAAGGTAATAGAGAAACTAAGACTAGATTGGGCTCGCTAGTCAACCAAGCTAGAAGTGAAGGGGTAGAAAGGTAAATATATCTGAGGCAGCACTGAAGATATATGCTAGAAAAAAGAAGTCCAATGGGTCACAAGGGTATGACCCAAATCAGCCCATGGTGATGTAACCAGGGTTGCCCCCCCCCCCTTTTACAATTGGGCCCCAAAACCAGACCCAGAAGGCCCATCTTAAAGCTGGTCGAATATCCCAGGGGCATTTTGGTCATTTCCCCAACCTTTTAAGGGCTCAAGAGGGGTCTGGTTGGGACCTCCTTGGTCCAAGGGTCATGGATTTATGTTTATTTTTTTATTTGAATTATTATCTTTTGAGTTGTGATAGAGCACTAGTCTAGTTAAGAGTCGCAATTGGAATCTAATCTAAAAAGATTCCTTTTGGACAACTACCTATATATATTGCAAGATTGTTAGGAGATTCCTTTTGATTGGTATTGAGTTGTGACGGGAATTCCAACCCTAAGTAGATCCCCTAGACCCTAGTTAGAGTCCAAGTCTATTTAATTAATTAGAATCCAAGTTTGTTAATTAGAGACCAAGTTGAGTCCAAATATGTTTTAGGTTGTAATGCTATAAATAGCCCTCTCATTATTGAATGAAACAAGTTGGAGTTATTGAATAAATCAGAGGCTTGGGCTGTGGGGGAGGAAACCCTTGTGGCCTGGGCAAAAGAGTAATTCTTAGATACCTTCAGCAAGCATCTTCATCATCATCAAGACATTCAACAACAGCAGCAGCCACCTTCTTCCCTATCAAGTAAGTGCACATCCCCAGCCCCCTCCAGCCCTAATTCCCCTCCCCCAACCTGCAACACCCCTAGAATTTTCCTCCCTTCTTTGTCCCTCTTCTTTCCTTTTCTTTAGCGTGCGGCAGCCAAGAAACAACTGCAGAATTTCTGCAATTCACTTCCTTCTTGAATCTGAACTGAAAGTTCAAGAGTGAGGAAGCATAATTTTCAAGAAAGGAGAACAACAGAATCCTAAGAAAAGACCCCCTTCACCCCCCCCCCTCCTTCTTTCTTGCAACAGCAGCCAACCACCCTTTCCCCACTTTCTTGCGATAACAACCCAACCCCTTTTCTGTTTTCTTTCTCTACTGGTTCTTGTGGCAAAATTGAAACAGCAAAAAAAAAAAAAAAAAAAAAAAAAAAAAAAAGGAAGAAAGAGAGGAGGGGGGAAGAAGAAGAGGAAGAAAGGGTCAAGGATCCTGAAGAATTCCAATACCAAGAATTCTTCAAGATCCAATTAAATTTTCCAACCTAACCGTGGGGCTTCCTTACACTTTTCCAACCCCATTCCATCTGTATTTGGATCCTTCATTAAACTCCTCAAGTTCTTCCTTCACCTTTAATTTGTTAAACTGCCAAACCCAAGTTAAAAAAATATATTTCTTATCTTGCCAACCCAAGATCATCCCACAAGGCCCTAGGATATTCCCTCCCTTTTTTCATCAACACTGGAGCATCCCATCCCTTTCCCACAAACTCTAGTTTATCCAAATATCCACATAGGTTAATCAGAAATTTCTGTGATCCCATAGCATACCCAAACCCTCCCACAGGACACCCATAGGCTCCCAGGATCTCAAAAACATCTCCCTATCAACCCACAGACTATATCCCCCCTAGACTGCCCATTATTTGTTGGTTTTCATTAAAGAGGGTCTCAGAAGATCTAACCCAGACTCTGGGTTACATCACATGGCTTTCATGGGCTAGTAGGACTATTTTGGTGGGTTAATGCCAACCCACATATTATGATCTTCATGGGCTAGACCTAAGCTCAAGTCTAGTCCTTGAGAAGTTCATCAAAGTTAATAAAAAGGGTTGTAGTTGAAAATAACGAACTCATTTTCAAAAGAAGCTTTCCTTTGTCAAGAATATGGGAATGGTTGTAGGTGGGTGTAAGCTAGTGGTAGGATGGTATATTTAATGTTTTAAGTCTTTAGAATAGTTATATAAAGGGACTTATGTAAGAAGGTGGATCACTCACTGAACTGAAATCAATGTTGCTTTTCTATCCCCACTTCTTATGGTGAAACCTTGTGTTTGACCAAGATAGACTAGTGTTCAATCCAATCGATTCACCTTGCAATGTGAAGCCCGGTGATGTAACCTAGGGTCTTGGCCAATCTTTAGGATCCTCTCAAATAGAACCAGCAGTACTTTGGGATTAAACCTTGCCTTTTGGGCATAAAATCTCAGGGGACAGCAGCTAAATTGCAATCAGAATGACCTGCAGTTCAAGGGTTTTGACTTCCAAACCTTGGGAATAGAATAGGGAAGTATACGGTTAAGTGAGGGAAGGTTTTGGGGTTTGGTCAGGAAAGTTTTAGGTCTGAAATTTGAAGAAAATAATTCTGTTTTACTAGAATTCAGTTTGCAGAATTATTCTTTGGATTTTTGTTCCTGCCTGTGCAGTTATCGTCCGCACAGTCTGCAACTTCTTGACATGTGTAAGGTTCTAAGCTAACGGTTATCAGAAATGGTAGTATAGTAATTATAGGATTCAGTTAAAAAGAAGTTTTAAAATTTACAAAAGATAACCCCAGTGACAATCGAATTCACAAAACAAAACCCAAAAACCTAACCAGCTAAGAAACGAGATTTTATGATTGTGGAAACCCTAGCCGACTGCCCTCGTCACCAGTGACCAATCCATCCAATGCGATTGTGAATTTGTTCTTCCATTTCAATTTCAGGTCTGCACTTCTCTCTTTTTTCGATTTGGAGGAGAACCCAAAAGATAGAATCCTAGGTTTACTTTCCACCAGAAAGCTGCTCAGCTTGGCTCAAAATTCAGGTTTTGTATTGGATGCATGAAGCGTTATTGGGTTTTACGATAAAGCTTCGTGTATTTGAGCTTTTATGAAGCTTTGATTTGTTCTCTTTCTTTTACCACAAACTTCTTTTATGCTGAAACAATTTTCCATCTCTTTTGCATCCAATTGTTTGTGCAGAAGGTATAGAGCGAGAGGTTTTATTCAGACTTTCGAATAAGAAGGGAGAATTGCAGATTCGGTGAAGGCAATGGCACTTGAAAGTGGGTTTTACTTTTGCAGTTTTTAGTTTTCTATTTTTTCTGTATCGATCAAGGACTATGTTGAGTAGAAATTGTTCAAGTTCAAGCTTCTTCTTCTCTCCATTCCAGCAGTCTACCAGCAATCATCAAGCAGCAAACAATCATTCACAGTTGCCTACAAGTAACACCCCCAGCCCCATTCCCCTCTTTCTCTCACTCACGCAAACCCTTATCCACCCTCCTCTACCTTGCATAGCCCCACCTCCCCACCCCCATCGCACCCTCTCTCTTTCCCTTCCCCTCTGTTCCAGCAAGCCCCCACCCATCCTCCTTGCATCCGTATGCCCCTCCCCTCCCCTTTCTTCCCTGTGATAGCAGCAGACCTCACCCCCTGTTAACCCCTCTTCCCCAACCCATTTAGCCCTCTTTTCCCTTCACCTAGGATCGCACCTAGCCCTAGGTTTTAGTTCCATTGTTATTTCCCCAATTCAGCCTAGTTTCCTTGGACTAGAGAAAATTATGCTTATCTTCTTCTTCTCTAGAAAAATTCTGGTCATATCCTATAGTCATGGTTTTCAAAGCATCCACCTAGGCGGTAAGGCGGTTTTTCAACCGTTTATTTTCCACCAGCCCACCGCTTTGTTGACATGCAATTTTTCAGCCGCTTTTTCACTTAATCACTACCACTTGGTCACCTTGTGCGTCTTATTGCCGCCTAGACGTAAAAATTGTCGCATTTTTTACATTTTGTACATAATAATATTTTTTCTTATTTTTTAAATCAAATTTTATTCTACAAAACCGTATACGAATTTAATAGTTAGTCATCTCGGAATCGAGAATCAATGGATCATAAGGCGACAGATCCGAGATTCAACCGGACGATCCGATTATACCCGTTGGTTGTAAAATCAGATTCAGACGAGATTCACCTAACACAAACGGACGAGATGGGTAAGGGGTGAATCCGAGTTTCAAAAAGCTTTCATTTCACATTTACAAACCGCGATCAAATAATTTTTATGTGAATTCGATTTCTTCCACACCAACCCAATTTTATAAATTATAACTCTAGATTTGAATCTATAGTTTCAAATCTTTAGATATTTGAAATCTCCAGACTCATGTAACCGCCCTAAATGGATAAGGCACTTACTTGGCATCACACTATCATAGAGGTAAGTAAAAATGTAAAAGTGTAAAACTACAACTTTCATTTTCATACTTATAATTTGATATAGTTCATAGTCATAGTTTATGATACTTGATGAGATGGACTTATGTTTGTGTTCTTTTTGGATAATCTTTCACAATTATAATTCTTGAATGCCCTTTTTTTTTTTTTTTGGGTGGGGCGAGATGAATGTGATTCTTAAATGTTTGTTTAGCTTAAATAGAAAATTATCAATTTAAAAGTAGTTTTATTGAGAAAATTTGACCCAACCGCTTTGGTAGCCTTATTGCCGCCTAGGCCCGCTTTGTCGCCTAATCGCCTAGGCAGGCCCCAACAGCTTTGGTTGCCTTGACAACCATGCATATAGTCCAGATCAATAACACCAATTCTGAAGTTGCAGATTAGCAAGAAAACCAGTTCTGAAACTGCAGAACAGCAAGACAGTTTCCCTTTCCTACCCTAGCTGAAATTCCCTCCAAACCCTAGTTTTAAATTTTAGTAAAGTTCAGATGCTGAATTTCTGTTACAGCAGGGTTTCTCAGAGCTTTAGAATACCCTAAACACCCTAAATCATCCCTCCTCTTTGCTAGAATTCCTAGGCAGCCATTAGGTTTATGGAAATACCCTTGGCACAAAATCTGAGTTTACATCAAGATATCACCAAGTTGTTATGTAGCAAGTATAAAAGGAGCCCTAACATTATTTTTGAGAACAAAATCCCTAAGAAAATGACAATCAACCTCAATGTGCTTAGTGCGCTCATGGAAGACAAGCTTACTAGCAATGTAGATCGCTGATTGATTATCACAAAACATCTTCATGGGTTCAGTAACTGGCAACCCAAACTCAAGAAGAAACGACTATACCGAAAAAAGTTCAATAGTAGTTTGAACCACAGCTTTTGCACTTGACAGGGGAACAGTTGACCACTAATTCCTTCACCAAGTGACGAGAATTCCATCTATAACGTGCAATATCCAGTAGTAGATTGTCGAAAAACCAATTTATCAACATTATGACGAGGACAATAGATAAGCCCCTTTCCTAAACCTCCTGGAAGGTATCATAAATACGAGATGCAGCTTCCCAATGTACTTTGTAGGGGAACACATAAACTGAATCGCAGGACCAACAGCCATGGTTCAACACTTGTGAGATCTCATAAGATATCTCAGTATTTTGAGCTCTCATGTAAAACCCATAGAATACTTTATCTTGGATGAGATCTTGGTACAACCGAGATTTTAGTCAACCCACAATTATAAATATACACTATCTCGGTCAAGATCGATGACTCATTCGACCTCGATAGATCTTGCAGTCTTCTTCTCCCATACTAATTTTGCTTATTTTGCCAGATTTTTACTCGAATCCTGGTTGGAAGACCGCCTAACCTGCATCAATGATGTGTTTAGAGCACCTAGCCACCTACACCAAATATTCAAGCGATCCTGAAACAAGGTGAGACTTCAGCCCAAACTTCTTCTTTTTCGTTTTAAACTATGTTCCATACTACTTGTTTGAACGTGGACTAAATATATGTTGAACAACTTAGTTTGATCTACACTTTCATGGAAACAAAAAAAAAATTCTTCTGAATTCAAACTATATTCTTTAATTAAAATTAAAATTAAAATCAAGGTTGTCAAAGCAACCAAAGCGATGGAGGGCTTAAAATCAAGGTTGTCAAAGCAACCAAAGCGATGGAGGGCTTCCCACTAAAGCGATAAAGCGCCAATAAAGTGACGACTATTGGGTCAAAGCATTCTATTGTTATTTTTTTATATTTGATCCGAATATCAAAAGTACATAAAATTCCTAGCATTTATGTATGAAACATTTTGCAAACTTAATGAAAAGTTCATTTGTATAATCAGTATATAAGATTGGAAAATGTAACATAGGCATTAACTTCAAATATAACAACATCAAAGTCACAAATCAAACTTCAAAGATTAACAACCAAATTATCAAAACAACTAAACAACCCTACTCGGAGACAAAAAGTAACTCAAACATCAGTTGAATAAATAACTTAGGCATTATGCATTCACTTCCAGTTGATAACCAGGAAAAGTAACAAAAAAAAAAAAAAAACCAATATCAAAATCTTTGAGAAGAAATGCTATTTTAGAATCACAGAGATGTGATATTGGGTGTATTGTTGGTAACCAAAGATGCGATATACTGATATTGGGTTTACCATAGAAGTATTATTTCAGAATCTCAAAAAAGAAAACAGGAAGGGAAAAAAAGGAAATAAAGCTAAAGCGGTGGCTGGGCAACCAAAGCGCCCACTCGAACGCTTAAGCGACCACTCTATTGACTTCAAAAAAAGCGACACTCGCCTTGACAACTATGATTAAAATATTTTTCAATATTAATGTTTTCAAAATGGTTGTAATAGATGTTGGACTCCATTTGAAGGACTACAACCTCATGGAGTCACATATTCCCCCATCAATGTTAGTATTTTTATTTAATTTTAATTTTAAATCTAATAAATTAATTTGATATGATTACGAAAAAAAATTAATCATAGAACTTATTAGTTTCTTTTAAATGATTATTATGTTATGTTTATTAAATATACAATCATGTTAAAATAAGCATGCTATGCTTGTGTTTATACAACAAAGTTTGTATGTTATATATCTAAGTATGGAGGTATTAGAATCACACGAAAAGAAGAGAAACTCTAAAGCTACTTTTGCTGCAAGTAGGTAGTCTTCGCATTTTGATAATACGAGGCAATACGAAGTTCTTGAACATGCAAGAGAAGCAAGTAGATCTTACTCAGCCGCATCTGCATTTGAGCAAGAGGTGCAAGGAGAAAGTGTAAACATGGGGAGGACCCAAGTCACCCAACACACACGAGAGTGCCATTCCCAGATCCTGTACTTCAACAAGACCCCACTACCTTCAAGGCTTCAAGCAACAAGACTACTACCAACAAACCATCCCTTAAATGTGGTATTAGACAAGATCAACCAAGGGATGCCATCAGCAAACTTTTGTTCTAAAACAAAATCCCCTTAGTGTATCGCAGAGGACATATACCAGATGATGCTTGATGCAGCTAGGAGGGCATGTCCAGGAAGGAAAGGATCCACACTGTGAAATTTGAGGAATGAGTACTTGAATTATTTTTATGAAATGGGCAATTGTCCTAAGGTCTGACGCAACAGTGCTTCATGCACATCTTCAAAATGTAAAATGCGTAAGTACATTTTTATGCAATTACAAGATGCCATGTGTTTAAGGCTAAGTGCAAGGTCTAAACTTCTTGTATTTTCTCCAACTTTACGCTCTTGAAGTATGTCCTCTTGTGTGAAAGCATCTTGAGTAAATTCTCTAGGCTTGATGTCTTCTTTTGGCCTTGAGTGTCATTGGGACAGGTTCAGTTTATTGTGTGCTTTTAGGATGGTTTCGCCTGTATATGGTTGAGTGTGTCAAAGGCTTCTTGTCTTTCATATGAGTAGATTGTTAGTGCATTTGTTTATGCGTTCAATCATCAAAATAAATGAGTGATAAAAGGGTCATTTTCCAACACTAGGGACACTAACTCATATCTTAAAAGTACTCATCTCTTGTTGTTATGAAATTGGCCTGAACAACACATTCAACAAATGTTTATCTCAAGCAGACAGGTCATTTCAATTCTAAATTCCTTGAGGGTGAGAATGTAAATGCACAAAAAGAAAGCTCACCTCTCCATCAGATCCATGAACAGTGACACGGTATACCACAGTCACACCTCCATTGTCTGCAAATATTACATCACGTATTTCTCCACACCAACCTAGAAAATTAAAAATCAACTAAGAATGATGCCAGCATGTTTCATCACTTACACCCCAAAAGGGGAAAAAAATTATAAGTTTCTTAAGTATGAAGACATCCTCCAAACCCAAAAATAATTAGTAATAAAATGAAAAATTGCTCAACCAAAGCTAATAATAATAAACCTAAGCTGATGGCTATTTAACTGTCCCATAAAGATCTAAGTAGCCAAACATACTAGAGAACATGGAAAGTCACATAAATGGTTCACATGCTTCTGTAGGTAAACCTCATTCCTTAAGACAGATGGTTACAATGCTGCACACATAGCAAATCTGCATTTCCTTGCACAAATGATAGGTAACTCCCAAAAGAATTCGGGGCATTGTATCCATTTGATTCATAGGAAAGGATAATGATCAAGTCACCCTCAAGCAAAAGGAAAATATCCATCTACCAGAACTTAAACTAGAACAGACTTACGAGGCACCAGATCAAGCAAAATCACATGCCTAAACCAGAGAGCCCTTAATCATATAATAAGTCTGGTTACTCCACATAAATGTGTCCCCCCAACCCCAAACTTCACCTTCCCCCCAACCCCCAGGAAAAAAATAATAAAGTAACCGCTCAAACACACACAACAGCAGCGGCAACAACAACAAGAACAAACACACACAACACAAAACAAGAGAACGCGAAGGTCCGATTTTGAAGAAAAAAAATGAAATCTCCCAAATAAAACCAGTAAACAGGTGTGACAACGACCAGGATTATTTGGTGGCAGGTAACCTCTCCTAATTAAATTCAAAGGTCGGAACATGATAGAATAAAACATGGAAAAAGAAAATGATCCCCCGAGAGCTAAAAAAGGTCCACCTGGAGCATAGAAGCTCAACATTCGGTTGGCATGGTACCTGTAGAAATATGCAAGTAACAGGAATTCAGTTAGATCACCCATATTCTATAACCAAACGAGAAGGAATGTGCTAGAGGAAGAAAAACATGATACAGGTAGTGTTGATCCAATATACAGTCATGATCAAATAGACTAGTAGATATGGAGAATCTAAAGACAAACTCACATTGAGATAAATATCCCGCAAATATCGATACCAGATCATTTCTTGTCCAACCTTACCAGCAAATCACAAAGCAATACTGATTTGAATAGAGATATACAGAAACCCCATGTAGTTGTTTGAACTTACGGTTACACTACCACTATGGTTGTTTTCATTTAAAGCGTCACACTAGTTTCCCCTTAGTTCCTTCTTTTCTGGTAACACTAGTTTCCCCTTAGTTCCTTCTTTTCTCGTAACCAAACCAAAAGGCAAAAACCCAAAGTTGCGGTAAGCTTGCCGACATTGTTCTTACCATGGGATATAGTTCGAATCGGGTTTGATAATCATATCGGGAACCCTTTTGTTGAGGTCTCTGAGGATCTCAGCAAGGGGGCGCATAATGCACGACGACTTGTCCAGAGGCACCACATAATTCGAATTGGGCACTGCTGACTTCTTGGCGGCGTTGCTGCTGCTCCCGCAGCCGCCACTGCTCTTCTCCAGAGCCCAAACGACGGGGGACCATGACGACCTTCTCCTACCTCTGCGTCCAGAGCTTAGAAATTCGTCGGAAGTACAGGAAAGACATAGTGGTGAAGAGATCGCCATAACATGACCCTCCGTCACCGGAAAGACAGGCTTACTGAGAAAGATCCCATTCTGTAAGGCCATCGGATAAGGAAAACCAAGACAAGATCGACGGGAAAAGAAAGACAGAACCCAGGGGTTGGATTCTTTATTTATTAATATCCAGACGGGAAGAGAAGGACCTTTTTCTTTTTCTTTTTCTTTTTCCCTTTTTTCCCTTTTTTCCCCCAGAAAAATGAGTTTATTCAGGACTGTACCTCCCACTCACATCACATGTCTGCGCGGAGGATTTTTGCAATTGTCAGGCTTTTCATCAGACTAGTTCAATTTGTAAAACTTAAACTCCCTTAAGTTTAAGTTTTACAAATTTTTATAACGGCCAATGTGGTAAAACTAACGCTGAGAATTTTTAAGAATTTTAAATTGTTTGGTATTTATTACCATTTTTATTTTTATTTTTATTTAACCTACAATCGCTTGCGGTAGAGTTCTAACCTGCAACTGAATCTCAAGGTGTACAAGAATGAAACCCTTGCCCTATAACAAAGCACAACTTGAAGTCCTCAGGTTTGTTTTTTTCTATCTTTTTGCCCGAAATCCCCCATATAGGGTTCTTGATTCATCGTCGTTTTCAGGTAAATTCAGAGTTTTCGTCTCTTTTTTTTTTTTTTAGGTAAATAAACTGTAAACGAGTGTGATTTTCATTCTGTTGTTTGAAAACTCTATAATCTTTGTGTCGTCTTTCATGTTGTTATTTGTCAACCCATTTGTTTTTCTAGTACTAGTGGGTCATTAATTTGCATGCAAATGTAAAGGAATTCATAGGTTTTGTGTGTCAAATTAGTTGTGTTTCACATGAGTGGTTCCTTTCTTTCCAGTTTCCAACTCACAATTAACAATTCACAAATCGAAAACCATATAGGATGGTTGCTGAACTCCCCCAAATTAGAGCATGTTTTTTCCTTCTTTCTTCTTAGTATTGAAACTGCCAAACACAATGACATCCCAGGGAGCAAGGAAAGAGACAAAGAAACAAAGCTTCTTTGATATTTGTGACTGGCTTCAAGTTTTCAATTCTTTATTGCTTAAAATAGCCAATCCCTCCACCTGATTCTGTTGGTATTCACAGAAAACGAGATTTCCAATTTTTCTCAATTCTTCACAATAAAAATCAGAAGCTGAAACTTATGTAGTAGAAATCAAATACCCTCTTTTTTATTTCCTTACTAGTTTCGGTATCATACCAGTGTTACTAACCAGTAATTTCTAACTCAATTAACAATGTTAGGTTTGTTTGAGAACTACCCACTTCCATGTCTAAGGCCATCAATCCAAATCAAAATAAAAAAAACAAGCCCCACAATAGGATAAATTTAATGGGATTTTAAAGAAGTCAGTAATTCACTTGGAAGGTTTGTGATTATATCAAAAAATCGGATTCTGAACTTTACAAAGCTTTCTTGCAACAAACAATCTTAAAGGAAACACCAAAATCCGAAGGAGGGTTTCCTAGTTAATGTGGAAAACTCTCATCCTCTGTAGTTCACTAGCCTACCTATTTGGTATTGGTGCTTATCAAATCCTCCTTGAAGAAACCAGCTGTGAGTGCTAGGTTGAACAAGTGAAGACACTTTTCTTTTTATTCACTTATTTCTTCTGTTTATTGGATGATTTTTTTTTAGCATAAATTTCTCTAACATTCAAAACAAGGGCCTTAATGCATTGATACCCCTTTCTATGTTTCATAAGCATAAACATCCTAAAGTTGGACTTACATTAGACACATTAGTGCGGATGATATCATTCATTGTTGTTATCCCATAAATGTCTGAACATATTAACTAATGATCACCAAACCATTTTTTCATTTGAAGAAGACAATCTTATTTTGTGGTTTTCAAATAAAATGTTAGATGTCCTTTACAGGCATGTTGCTATTTTGGCTTTGGGTGACGATTCACTAAATGTATTGGATCCATCGATTCTAAAAAGATATGTTGATCTATCTGAAGGGGTAGTGAGGTAGAAAACCCATCTGGTTATTGTTGCCCTTGTACCTTGGTCTTCCCTTTATCTTGAGATTTTGGCTAGTTGCATCATTATTGATTGTTTAAATCTTCATGATGTTGTCTGAAGTGTGAGATTCTTGCATGTATGTTAACGTTTTTGTATGCATATTATTGCTAATCCAAGCATTGGCATGAACTGTTTCAGAAATCCTATATTTTTTTAGTGATTGATTTTTCCATTTGGCCAACTTTATGAGTGTCTTACACTTGACACTAGATAGACAACCAACTAAGCTTAGTAAAACTACCAATATCTTTTGTCATATTCTTACCTCAACTAAGCATGAAGAAAGCAGAGTTGGGAGTTGTGGCTGGAATCTTCGGATTGATCTTGAGAGATATCATTGACTTATATGCTGCCAAGCTTGAGATCCTGATTTCATTTTTTGACTTGGTATTCTTTCCATGAATGACACCTTTGTGTTTGTGGTTTGGGTTTAATTTTTGGATGCTCTTTACTTTTGTTCTAGACATAATTTATACGTATGTCAATATATGTATTTAAAGCCATAATTAATCTAGAGTTGCATACAAAGTAAAGTTCAACTCAAGAATATCATTGGCTTGTTGCTCGTCTTCATTGTAAAGTGTTCACAACATTGTCTTCCTTTGTGAAAATGTGATTATTTTTATTTTCAAACCATTTTACACTTAATTATTTATATTTAAGTTATTTCATATCCATGCCCTTTGGTGGCAAAAAAAGACATTCTTGTAGTCTTATTATGTCTTACTTGATTACTTTAACTTAGGTTACCAAAAAAAAAAAAAGATTACTTTAACTTATTGATCTTTAGCTCAATTGGTAGAGCACTTGGAACATGAGCATGTTTCAAAAGGATGGTGGTTCAAATCCACCAAGATTCTTTTGTTTCAATTGCGAACATAGATTGTACATGACAAAGATTAGATTGTTTATTACAAATACATTTTATGTTTTTTAATATGAACCTAGGTATTTATTAAAAAAGGGGAAAAAACGTCTCTTTTTCATGCGAACCGTATAATTTTTCATATCTTTTTCCGTAACAGGAACATTCTTTTTTCCATGTAACCATACTTGATTTTAGCACTTAGGATAGGAAATTCTTACCTAGAAACAAGAAAACGAAAAGGAAACGTTACCGTCTAACCTCTTATTTTTCTTACAAATATTTGGTGTAATTTAATTTTAGAAGACACAACACTGGAGTTATAGTGAGTGTTTATGCTTTCCTACAAGGCTCATATTTTGTATGAAAACCATTCATCTGATATTTTGTGTGATGCAATCTTCTTAATTAATTAATTATTATATTTTGATTAATATGGCATCTTTTGTATCATTCTTCATTGTCATTTTCTATAAACAAATTTTCATTTTGACTTACCAAACTTATTTTTTATTCCATAATTTATTATCGACAAAAGTTACCAAACCATTTTACATTATTGACCAATAATGAATTATTGTACTCATTTATTTTAAACATGCATAATAGAGAATGGAAATTAATACCAAAAAGAACCTAAGAGGTTGTGAGTGCAACCCTTACTGATGACATATGTAATATTTCCATCCTCAATATATAAAAAACACATTTATACATAAATAAATAAATAAATAACCCATCTATCAAAAGAAAATGTTTTATAATTTAAAATTATACCTCCCTAATTCAAATTAAATTCAAAAGAAGACCGATAATAAATAAATAAAAAAAGATTTAGATCGAACTAAAACCCCAGTCTAACTATTGTTATCTTCCATTGCGAGTGTCCTAATCCATCTTCCATCAGGAGAACCGAGATATTGCTTTCCATTAGAACCTAGAACTTGCTTCCTAACAAGAAATTTTAACCCAAGGATCTTGTGACGGGTAATCATTTTTATTTTAACCCTTTAAATTATTATTTTTTTTGGGTAAAGGGAAAAATATTTGAAAAACAGTAATATTAGCCGAGGAAGAAATACGGGTAATCATTTTTATTTTTTTGGTAGTGAGAAATAAGGGTAATCATTTGAAGCGTGAAGAGGAAGGAATTGAGGTTCATCTAGGATTAGGTTTGATTTTTTCCTCCAAATCATGAAAGGGTTCTGTAATGTGAATTTAGATATATTAAAGAGTTCAACTTGTAAATGTGACAAAGTTATTGAAATAAGACATAAATTGACGATTTCACTCCACTTTCTAGCCGTTGTATTTTCCACCGCTAGGTGTCATCCATTCAAAGCCTACGGCGAGGAAAACCATGTAGGCACCAACGAAAATCCGCATTGAACATTCATCCGTTTGAAATTCTCAACAATTTTTAATTTTTTTTTGTACTGTTGCTTTTTTAATACTGGTTGAGAAGTATGGATCTTTACCACTCATAACTCAACCAACCCTGCATTGGCTATTCTTGACAAATTTATTGTATTTGGAAGATTTGAAATCAAATGTTAGCCTTGGATATTATGTGTGGCTGATCACCTGGATCACCTGGATTTTTATTTGCAGCAGCGGGCCAATGGCCAACATTTGACCAGATAAATCCGACGGCTGTAATAAAAAGAAAAAGATATATGTGTAAATATAAAAAAAATATTTTTATATCTAAAGGTTTGAAAGTATTCAAATTTACAAAAATCAATCCCTACTTATCCGATTCAACACAACCCAATCCACTTCAAATTTACAAAAATCAAGTATTTCGATAGACTGCAACAGCCATGGCTAGGATGTTGATGTTAATGTTGTTTGGTCTATGTGTCCTTCCTGCCATCGTTGTTGTGGGCAAATCTACTGTGATACCTGCCGCTGTGGTTTACTACTACGCTCATACTGCAAATCTAGAATTTATAAAGGAGATTTTGGAAATTGCAGATTGTGGGGGCAGCATGTGCAACAAGGTGTTCGAAACAAAGAGGCCAAACCTTTGCAAAAGGTCATGCGGGAGTTGCTGCGTCCGATGCCAATACGTTCCTCCAGGCACCTCTGGTCTCTCTCTCTTTTCCTCTACTAATACCCGTCGTCAAGTTAGGGTTTCCAAAATGCATTTTATTAGCTGTTTTTAGGGCTCAGATCTGAGTGAGTTGCCATTTTCATTCATAGATCTGGGCTCGTTTCCTTCTCTTTTTAAGAGGGTTTTTACTTCTTGGATAGCTTGGTTAAGTAATTTTTACTTCTTGAAGGGTTGGGTAGGTTGGGCTGGGTTGCGTTGGCTACTGCCGGTGGTGGTGGAACGATGAGGAGATGGAGGGTAGGAGCAGCAGAGGGTCTGGAAATTTGGGATCGGATAGTATCAGGACTTGGTGTAAATTTGAAACTTTTAAATCTTTAAATGTAACATAAAATTTATATATTCTCACATATTTCTTTGCCATTTTTATTGCAGCCGTCCGATTTATTTTGTATTGGTGCAAATAAAAACGTTGAGTTGGCGGCGGTGTCAACTTCTTAGCCCATTTGAACTCCTTGAACTCCTTGATTGCAGACTTTACCTATTGTTACCTTAATATAAAATGACCAAAGTACCCTTTGCCTTCATTTGCTTTAATTCATTATATTGACTTTTTTTTTTTTTTTTTTTCTTTTTCTTTTTCTAAATTTTTGTTTAAGAATGCATTTAAGGTAATTAGATGTATTTTTTATTAACATTTTTTCCTGTCATTCTATGGGATCGGCTCCCCTCTCCCTTAATTATTATACATTTATACCCTCTTTTTTTCAGGTAATCATTTCTCCCTCATTATACGAATCTATCAAATGTGATTAGATGCATTTAAAAGATATTTATTCCTATATCTTTTATCGTAATTCATTAAACATAATTAGATGCAACATTTTTATATTTCTCCATCTTCAATCCTTTGATTCATCATATCGAGCCCAATAATAAAACAAAATTATTTTTTAAAATGAAGGATTCTTTGGTCAGGCAGCGTGTTAGGAGCCAAAGCAACTCCCTTAAAAACTGAACCAGCTACGAACTGTGCAACGCAGCCCGGATCGGCCTTTATGGCAAAAAGTGTTGCCATTAACCAGCCTTTTCGTATGGCATGACCCTTTAAGGTTGTGTAGTGATTTTGGGCCTCATAACAAAATACTGCTTTTTACGCATCGGAAAAGAAACACTTTTAACATACAATGTCGAGTTGGTACCTGTCACTTTTACAATTGAAAGAAGGAAGTTGTTGGGCTAGTAAGACACCCTAAATTGAGGACCACCTACCTGAAGACACTATTGTCCAGCCTGCCATCCAGGTAAGCAGTCAGGAGTACAGGAACTTGAGAGCTTATTAAGCCGCTCTATTAGTGTGTCATTTACCCAAAAGAAAGAGAAGAACATAAGGTCACATGCATCAGATTACACGCAACCATTACATAAAAATATGCATATTCGCCATGTGTGATAATCACAATGATGATGAAAATGATAAGCAGATGCTAAGTTTTTGAGTGACGGTCATAGTTATGGGAGCACGTATGAATAGAAAAACACTAGTGGTCAACACAGTAAGAGTGAATGAAGAAAATTTAGATGATACTGATGTCATCAGATTTCCTCTATATATCTTATTGATGCTTGAATTATCAGTAGTTACATAAGCACCATTTCAATAGATTGCTATTTCACAATTTAGTATCATTGGCATGCAATTCAAATTTTAACAATGCAGAATGTAGGTCTTAAAAACCCAAATGAAGAGCGAACAATAACATACACAAAAGAACGGCCACATAAACATTTGATAACTCCTGGTAGTGCATTACTTCATAACATTGGAAAGATCAAGCCTTTTGGTTGCATTCATGTCAGTCAGGAGCATATTGCCCTCTCCAACAATTCCTGCAGCTGTCCACTCTTAAAAGCCTCTGTTGCAGAACAAAAGTCATAATTTAGACACAGTTGAAACATCTGTAAAAAATCACATACCACCAAGAATACATGCAGAATTGCCTCATGTTGATACTTCAAGGACACGATAAACTTAAGAAGCAAAAACTGGAGAGTTGCTGAAAAAGTCATGACACTGCTCCAACACAGCAATGAAGGTTAAGGAATGATATAAAAACACTGGTCATACAGGTCATGCATTTTTGTCACCAGGGGCAACAAGATCAAGTTGGTACGAATCACAATATCGCTACATTTTTATTACCCTCCCGTATAATCATCTATCTTAAAGAGTTCAAACCAAGCATGAACCTGTTGAGGATCATAGTTTCCTAGTTGAGGGGGCCATGGTTGAGTAAGGATTTTGTTCAAGATCAACAACCTTTCCATTGATTTGTGGCCTTTCTTCTTCATTCCACCAAGCTTCAAGAAATCCAGCAGCCTTCTTCAAGATCTTCAGCATTGACCAAGTACAGAAGTTCCCCACCCCATCCCCTGCCTCCTCTCTCCCAAGCAAGACCCCCTAGCCCTCCCCTGTTTCTGTGCAACCCAAAAGAAAAGAAAAAGGCAAAAAAAGAAGAAAGAAGAAAGAAAGGAAAGCAAAGAAAAGAAGAAGAAGAAGAGAAGAAAGAGCAAGAAAGATTCTTTTTCCTTTCAGGGTTCTTCCCGTATTGGCCATTCCCTACTTTTCACCCACCTCCATTGTTTCCCTAATTCAAGAATTAATTAGTTTCTTTTCAAAGGAACAATAATTTCCCTTCCTCTTGCTTTTGTTACATCCCATATTAATTTTGGATATCCCAATGCCATTCCCATCATCTCCTTAGGACCCATCTATTTCCCCCAAGTATTTCCATTCAACTCGCATCTATTTTAGGGCAACCCCTAGGCATCCCATTGATAAGCATGCATTTACCATTATTTATTTGATTTAATTCCCCATACTTATTTAATTGAAGAGAGCTAATTGAGTATTTTTGAGTATTTTTCAGGAATAAGGTGATTTTGGATATTAGAGATAATATGGAGTAAAGTTGACAAATATATTAGATATTGGTGGATTTTAAATCATGGCATTCAATCTTGCTGCTCAAGAAATCAAGAAAAGTGAGATCTTAGCCAAATTGGAAATAGGTGGAGGTCTAAGGAACAAAATTGGTAATAAATCTGAAAAACGGGTAAACATACCTACCTTCGGTATTTTGGGCATATCTCTCTCGTATGAGCTTGGATTTCGGTGATTTAAGATGCTATGGAACGATATCGAAAAGATCTACAACTTTCTCGTTTTGAGTTTTTCCAAAATTCGAACGAATAAAGGCCGAATCTACGGGTAAAGAGAGGGAATTCATTGTGTGCGGGAGACATAAAAGAGAAGCCAGCCACAGAGAAGGGAAGAGGATGGCGAACGCGGCTCTCATCTCTCTCATTGCTGAAGAAGAAGACCACATCTCTCTATCTCTCTCTCTCCCTATGTTTCATCTTTATTTTTCTTATGAACTTTGTGATAATGAGTAGCTAGTTCCTTTTCTTTGGGATGTAGATGAACCATGCTTATTTCATTAATTTGATTGTTCTATATCTTCTAGTTGATTGTGTTTGAGTTTGGCCAAAGATGTTTTATAGCTCAGCGAACTAAGCGTGCCAAGCTTCGGTGAAGGACAATAGTCTTGCGAAGATAGGGCATATCTAGGAAGACCATCCCTAATTTACTTTGAAGTGTAGAGTTATATCGGTTAGGGAAAAGCATTGGGGATTCGAAATCCCAAAGATCTTCACATATTCATAGTTAACGTTTTTGCATTAATTGGTAGATTTAGTTTAAACTTAGTTTTGTTGAATTCAATCTTAGTGACTTAGCCTTTTAGTTCCCCATAATTCGACCCCGTACTTTCTGCTTGCTAGATTAGTATAGGATTTATTTTTGATTGGTTAGCGACACAATTGATTTTAGTACTTTCTATTTTAGGGCAACCCCTAGGTATCCCATACAATTTTTAGATTATTTGCTAGAAGATTCAGGGCAATCCTAAATACTTGGGAATATTCCTAAGAAACCCTACCCCTAGAATTGGATTTTCATCACTTTCTTAGTCATTAATTTCACTCCTGTATTCTCAAGGTGTAACTTAAAAGTATATCAACATTGTAATGTGAATCTGTGAACAACTGAACATGTTTGATGTATAATTTGATTTAAAACCTTTATGTCTTTATTTATAACAAGTAATGGTTGTGTAAATCATGTTTTATAAGTCCGCATGTAACTCCTCCATTGTATTGATTTCAAAGTTAGGGTCCAGGAAGGACTCATATATACACTTGTTTTCTAGCATATGTAAGATCACCTCGGTGTTTAAAAGGTCTAAAATAGGCTAAATACCAACTTCCAGCCCAAACCTAAACCTAATACCCACCAAGTTGGGTCAAGTTGACCAGGCATTATTCTCACATCTAGGCCGAGATCTTGCAAGATCTCGATTTTTTAAGAGACCGATATCCCTGTCGAGACTGAGATCTCAAACCATGACACAAAAAAAAAACATAGGTTATAGTGGTTGGATGGGAATCGAACTTGGAGAGAACTTAAGCAATGACATATGGGATGATCCCTGAAGTGTAGGATGGTTCTATCAGTCAAATTGGTGTATATCTGAGTGATAAGCTCTCAACCCAGCACAACAGAATTCTTAGTGAAGGGGGGAAAAAATAAAAAATAAAGAACAGCAAGAAATTAACATGGATTACCAAGAGTCTAGTGCTACCCTGTCTTTGCTCTCCGTGCGTCCCCTCTTATTCTTCTTATTCTCTTTATTTTTTTATTATTTTTCTTATTCATTAACTACCCAGCAGGCCTAGCACCACAGGCATAGACTTGTTTACTAGTGGCCCATCAACACCTCTCGCCATGAATCTCACCTTGTCCTCAGGATGGAAGTCAGGAAATTGCTTGTTCATTTGGAAGTAGTCCTCCCAAGAATTTTCAGCGTGTAATGTTTCCATTTGATCAAAACCTGCAGCAATCCTTGGTCATTATCCTAGGGAAATGCTGAGTATGAGATTGGATGGAAGGGCGGAGGAATTTGAGAGGGATGTTTGGGAATTACAAGTGCCCAAGAGGGCCAAGACTTGCAAGTTAGTCGCAACGCTTTATTCCAAATTTTGTTCGCTTGTACAACAGATCGAGTTAGGAAGGCAATCATCTAAAATCCTTTATGGAGGAAATAAGGGCATACTTTAAGAAGGGACATTAGAGAGATCAATGGAAGGAGAGACTTGGTTTCTTGAGAGCATGATTGGTGAAGCATTGTGTGGTGAAAGAGAACAAGAACCAATATAGAAGATACTGACGGGGAATCGAAGGGAAACTTACCAGTGTTGATTGGAATTCCCTGTGTTCTCAAGTGAAGTTTTTATGGGCTAGGTGGCATGGGTAGGATGATATTTCTTCATCAATGGAATGAGGGAGGAAGGAGTGCTGGTGTCACTCTTTTGCTTTGAGGAGTTGTGTTTTTTTTTTTGGGTACACAAACGGGGTCAAAGACCCAAGCAGAAAAAAACGGAGTCAGAGTGACTCAAAAAGAAAAACTAACTCATAATAATGAGAGACTTATCCGCCTGAAGGATCCTCTTTAAGCCAGAAGGAGGATCCAGACAGGTCGGCGAGACATTTTCTCCCTGAGTGTGAACTCTCGCCATCCAGTCAGTGGCTGAATTTGCTTCTCTATATGTCAAAACTAAGCGAATATCATTTTTATCCTTCAAAAGTTTCTTTATCTCTTCTATGTAATCTGCAAACTTACCTTGAGGTTTCTTAGAAGAGTGCACCAAATGCATCACCTCCGATGAATCCGTTTCCATAATTACTGGAATTTTCTGCAACAATAGAGAGAACTGTAGACCGCATAAAAGGGCTTGTAGTTCAACCTCTAGAGCTAAGCATGGCTGTAAATGTTGTGCAAAACCAGCTATATACTTTCCAGTTGGGTCACGGATGACCCCACCAGCTTGGGCAAAACCCCCTTTCCTGTTAGTTGCTCCATCTATATTACATTTGTACCAGCCTACAGGAGGAGGAGACCATTTCACCAGCTTTCTGTTTTTAAAAAAACCACCTGTCTTCGATACACAAGGGAGCCAAGCTTCATTTACCTCCTTTAATAAAATTTTGCAATGTTTCCAACCCTTGGTAAGGTGATAATCTACTTCATGAGCTTCCTTATTTCTCCATCCCCATAATAGATAAAGTAAGCATGAGAAAATTACCGACCACCCATCTCTTCCTTTAGTACTATTGCCGCAAATGTTATCCAGAAGCCAGGCTTCCTGGTTGAGCTCAAAGAATTTATTTCGTAGAGCTATAGGAACCAAGCGATTCCATATTCCTTTTGCATATGTGCAATCCCTCATCACATGAAGAATATCTTCAAAAGGATTTAGGCAAAAATTACAAGTTGTATGATTCAGGAGCTGTAATTTCCCTAAATGAGAGTTTGTAAGGAGACGATTGTTACTAATCAGCCAAAGATGCGTAATTGCACGTTGAGGAACTTTAAGTTTCCATATACCTGACCAGTAAATCTTTCTAAATGTGCCCACTGAATTACTGATCTCCTTTTTTGCCAAAACTTCATAGCCAGATTTAACAGTGTAAATACCATTTCCTGTATGCTTCAAATGATACAATCTTTATTCCCATTTGAAATTGGTGGGGCTGATTGAATTATCTTGTTGCATATTTCTTTAGGAAGAAATTGCACCAAGCGTTGAACATCCCACTGTCCATTAATATCAATATATTTCCATATTACTTCTCTTTGTATTTTGTTGGAAATCGAGGCAATGGCCTAATCAAATAAAATTAAGCCTGAATCCAACCAGCACTCATGCCAAAACAGACTTGATCTTCCATCGCCAATATGAGTGACACAGTTTTCAATCATCACTTTAGCAACCTTACACGTAGCTTTCCGCAAAGGGGAATCCATAGTGGAAGCTACAAATCGGCTGGATCTTCTAGATGACCCATAATTCTGCTTCAAAATTTCAGCCCAAAAAGAATTGTTTTGCAGATAACCCCACACCATTTTCAATAAGAAGGCCTCATTCATCAATGATAGATTTCGGAATCCTAACCCTCCCTCATCAATTGGCTGACATAAAGTTTCCTAGCTCAGTAGATGCATCTTTTTGCAATTTTGTGTCTCTCCCCAAATGAAAGCTCTTGAAACTTTCTCAACCTCCTTTAAAATGCCTTTGGGAATAGGGTTTGATTGCATGGAGTAGTTAGGTATCGTCATGAGAATTGATTTCGCTAAAGTAATCCTCCCTGCAAGAGATAACGAGTTCACCTTCCAGGAAGCCAATCTTCCCTTTACCTGTGTTACTAAATAACTAAATTTTCTTTTAGTTATCCTCCCATTCCAAATTGGAACCCCCAAATATCTCCCAATATCATCAGTCTCAACAAAACCACTTCTCAGTCTGATAGACTTGACTTCTTGTTTAGGAACATTTCTAGAAAAAAGAATTCTAGTCTTTGAGATACTGACCTTGCTTCCAGACGCTTCACAAAATTTATTTAAGCACTCTTGAATGATATCCAACTGAGAGAATGACAGTATGACACTTCAGAAAATAGTACTACATCATCTGCAAACATCAAATGAGAAATACCTCGCTTGCTTCTTCCAAACATGAACGGTTTCCACTCTTTGTTTGCAACAGCATCCTGGATACAATGTGTTAGTCTTTCCATACACAAGACGAAAAGATAGGGGGATAGAGGGTCCCCTTGCCGAATGCCTTTTGAAGGAGAGAAACTTTCTGTTACTTCAACATTCCACAATATACTTAAGTTAGAAGTAGTAACACAAGCCATAATAATATCAATAAGCTTTTTAGGTACCCCAGCCAAGCTTAAAGAGTCTGCAATAAATTCCCATCTCAATCTATCATATGCTTTCTCTAAGTCAATTTTGATTGCCATTGACTTGATTATACTCGTCTTCCTTCTCATGGAATGAAAAATTTCCTGGGCAATGACGATTTTCTTGGATATGTCTTCCTGGGACAAAGCTAACTTGATTAGGGGCCACAAGACTAGGCATGTAGTCCTTAAGTTTGTTAGTAATGGTTTTTGTCAAAATCTTGAAACTAACATTGCATAAAGAAATAGGTCTGAAAAGTGAGATTTTATCTAGAATGTCCACCTTAGGAATGAGAGCAATGAGGGTTTCATTTAATTTGGTCTCCATGTCACCCTCAAAAGCGCCCTTCACCATATCAAAAACTGATTTACCTGTGATTCCCCATGTTTTCTGATAAAAACCTGCCTAAAAGCCATCAGGACCAGGCGCTTTCCAAGGGCTGAGTTGGTTCGCCCCTCAAAGTACTTCATCCATCGTGACAACATCCACCATACGCTCTCTCCAACCATCATTTAGGACCGGAAAGGCATGTGTCGTTTTCAAGTTTATAGGACAATGCAAATCTTCAAAGAAGAGGCCTTGAAAATAGTTTCTAACATGGTTTTTTAAATTTCCTTGATCTCCAATCCAATCACCATTCTCATCTTTAAGATCTTCAATTTTATTTCTTCGTCTTCTCGCTACAGTAAAGATGTGATAATACCTGGTGTTCCTGTCTCCATGTGCTAACCAAGTTTTTCTTGATTTCTGAGCCCACATTATTTCTTCTCTAGTGAGGACTTGTTCAAGCTCCACCCTTAGTTCCTTTTCTAAATTTTTTAGAAAGGGATTCGATCGACCCTCCATAATACGCCTCTGGATGCCACCCAATCTAGCATGGGTTGTCTTTTTGGACACATTTAATTTGCCAAAATTATTATGATTCCACTCCAATAAAACCCCTTTCATGTCTTCAAGTGCCTTAGGAAGACTGATTTCATTTTTCCATCCTTCTTTAATAAGTTGGGGAAATTTCTGGTGTGTTACCCATATAGCTTCAAATCTGAAGGGCCTCTTTCGAAAAAGACTTCTACTAGGAACTAAGTCCACCAGGAGAGGGTGATGATCTGACTTTAATCTAGGCACGACTCTTACTACTGGTCTACTGCCTCAAGGAAAACTAAACGCCAATCAGTTGTACACATGCCTCTGTCCAACCGCCTATAAATTCTGTTGTAGGTGCTCCACTTTGGACCCCTCTATGTATATTTTGGACCAACATATCCCATATCAAGAAGTCCACATTTGTTGATGTTATCTATAAATCGTATACATCTTCTAGCAGAGATAGGGGCGCCTCCCTTCGCCTCTCCGCTATCCCTCATGTCATTAAGATCACCCACCACCAACCAAGGACCCTTATGAATGTCCATAGCTGAATGAAGGGCGTCCTAGTAATCTTGTCTTTTGGATTCGTCTGGACTTGCATACGAAGCAGCTATCATCCATACACCTCTTTCTCTACTTGTTACCTCCAAAAGGACAAATTGTTTATGCAGGTGAAGAAGTCTAGTGTCAAAGTTATCATTAACCTGGATACACCAAATGCCGCCAACCATCCCTGTAGCATCACTACAATAGCTCTTAACTCCTTTCATCTTCTTAATCACTGCTTCTGCAGTAGATCCACTCACATTCGGTTCAACAATAATTAACAAATCAGGTTTGTATTCACTTCTATAATGCTTTACTGCCAGCCCCTCTACAATTCCAACATAAAATCTTCAAGAGATAATATTATTAGACAAGTGATCGACAACGTTACTCACCATATCATTATCTATTGGGATGATGGGAACTTCTTCATCCAATGACAAATCCGATATCTAAAATCTATCAACCTGCATCTGATTTGGAGGTTTACCTTGAAATCTCATCACAGCTAGTTGATCACTGTCTAGCACACGCGCTGAGACCGCAGCTTGATTTTCTACTGCCATAATATTTGGGTTTTGATTCTCATTGCTGAACATAGATTTAGTCCCCTCTTGAATGGTCTCCACGTTCAGCAACTTCTCTTTTGCTTTAGCCATTTCAATAGGAAGAATATATGATGCAAGTTGATTTACGTTTTTAGATCTTTGGATGGTCTCGGGAACCACAAAAGGTTCTTGTAAAGTTTGATAACTTTCACTAAGATTCCTTCCCACCTTCATTTGACCTCTCCTGGGATGTGCGCGGATGGGATGGCTGTGGATTTCTCTATTACCGCATTCATTGGCTTTTGGTAATTTGACGAAAAAATAGGACTTTGGATTGTTTCCCTTACCATCTCAACCTCCTCATCTAAGAGTCCCACTGCTGTAAGGGCATCAAAACGTGATCCAATACCAACCTTTTCGCAACCGTTTCTGATGATGTCCTTCCCGCAGTCCAACACCATCTCCCACTCCGGCACCAAAATTCCGGCAAGTATCTTTTCTAAATTTTGTTCGTTGTGCGATCATCCAAGGCCCATATGTGTCTTCAAGTATCTCATTCTGCACTTTTCTTGAGCCTTCCCTTCCTTCAACGCCAGGTTCATTTGGCTGTGTATCCTGTGCAACATTGTTAACATATTCTTGAAGCAATGGGCAAATTTCTTTCTGATGTCCATGTTTTCCACATCCAAAGCAAAGCAAAAGAGAGACTCATAGAGAATCTGATGAGTACGACCCTTCTAAACTTGGAAAGAAGAGGTTTAGTCAAATCTACTTCTACACAGACTCGGGCATATTTACCTCGGGTAGCCATGGTAGTTGTAGCATTCACCTTAATGACCTTTCCTACCCTACTGCCAAGATTTGTGAGAAAAAATTTATCAAAATATTCAATGGAGACACCTGAAAATGTAACCCATACTACTAATTTGTTTACCTCTGCTTCCAAGGGATTGAAGTCTGGTTCCCATCTACAAATTGAGAGGTAATGATCCGACACTAGCCAAGGGCCTTCGTTAAAATTCTTCTGTAATCCTCTTTCATATTAAAACGAGCAATGTAATAATCATTCCAATGTCTATTAGATCCATGTTTCCACTCGATTTCCAGATTTGGTTCAGTCTCTTCGACAGTTGAGTATACCCCATCGTTTTACCCATCAATTTGAAGATTAAAGACTGTTTACCAGGGTTTTCGCAATCTTTTCTTTTCTTCCTTTTCGTCAAGGTAATTTCCGGGCATAAACAATCTTCCATAGATGGATCAGCCTTTTCTTCTTCTTCATTGTCAGTATCCCACTCAGCATTATTAGGATTTGAGAAGAATCCTCAGTTTCCTCCATGACCAAATCCTTATTGCCCTGATTGCTCATACAGATTTCAAGGAACGAACGAGACTGAGATGGATCAATATAATCCTCCGCTTCCCTCACCTGGCGAACTCGTTTGTACTTCTTAGTACTTCGTTGCATCAAATCAAGATCCTCAGCAGAAATTTCCACCACCTTCGTCGAGTTCTCCATTAGGTTTTCTTTCTCCACTTCTGTCTTTCTTTCTCCACTTCCCCTATTAGGTATTCTGCCGTAAAATATTTAGAGGAGTTGTGCAACTTCTGGAACTTAGTGCACCCTTTCGAACTTGGACGGACATGAGAGAGGAAGTGTTGAAGAGATTTGGGTCTTTGCAATTGAAACTCCATGAGAACATCTGATTATGCTGCAACAGGCTGATTCAGTGGCTGAGTACTGGGAAAATTTTGTATTGTTGGTGGCAACAAAGGTGTGAGATCCAGAGTGGCTGAAAGGGTTGTTTCTTGCCGGCGTAGAAGACGCGATACAAGTGGAAATCAGGTTCTTCACTAATGGTATGTTGGGCTAGACAATGAACTTTGCCCATGCCATCGGAAATAAAAACAGACTTTAATTGGCCGGCCCAAGCCCATTTCACTTCAAACTGTGCAAACTAGAGACTCGTTGTTGGTGGGATAGCTCGAAGGCCTAATCTGGGATAAATCAAGGCTGGGGTTTGAGCAGCTCAAACCACAACTCATACCAAACCCATAGCCCGGCCAATTCGCAGAAAACCTCTTCATGTCGTTCTTAGGCAATGGGATCTGAGGGAGGAAGATGATCGACTTACAAATGGCTTTCTCTTGAAGACCAGCAACCCAAGTATGAGAGAGGCCTTTGTTTTAGGTGCAATGGGCCTTACAAGCAAATATTGGTGATGTTGCTGAACAACAATGACCCTAGGGATTCCTACGATGGTGAGGCAGAAAATGAGCATTAAGAGTCACCAGAGGAAGAAGTGTAGCTTTCCAATAGCTCTGGAAGCGGCTCTCCCTAAACCCTAAATCTTTGAGTGCTGGTTCATGGACACCCCCTTGTGACTCTGGTTGACTGTGGGGCAACACATCCTTTGTCATTTCAGGTTTGGCAGAGAAGTTGGGATTGGAATTGCAGGGGAAGAAATTCGAAGTTATGTTGGGGGATGGTCAACGTATTACAGGACAAGGGATTTGTCGAGAGGTCTGGTCATGCTTGATGGTAACTTTACTTTGGACCTGCTGCCTTTTAATTTGGGCAACATCAACATGATTTGGGCGTAGATTGGTTGGCCATGTTATCTGGTGTAACTGGAGGAAACAAACCATGAGCTTCCAATGGAATGGGCAACATGTCAAATTGCAAAGAGGCCTCTCTCTGCTACCAAAGAAAACCTCGGTTTGCTGGTTGTGGAGGTTGATGCAGTCTGAGGTGAAGGTTTTAGCTTCAACAACTGGCACTTGAGGAATTAGAAGAAACATTCCCAGTAGTTAATGAATGATTTTGAACAGCTCTTCGCCAAGCCAAGTGGTTTACCACCTAAGGGAAGCACTGACCATTGAATTAGACTCGTGTATGGCAGCAACCCTCCTAATATAGACCCATTTGCTATCTGCATGCATGGAAGAATGAAGTAGAAAGGTTAGTGAGCAAAATGTGGGCCATGGGGATAATCCTACCGAGTATCAGACCATTTTCAAGCCTGGTGCTGCTGGTTTGGAACAAAGATGGGGTCTGAGGTTTCTGTTGACTATCGAGCCTTGAACAAAATCACAATTCCAGTCAAATTTGCATTCCCTCAATTAATGAGCTTTTGAACAAGCTAGGTGGAGCCATGTGTTCAGTAAGCTTGACCTCAAGGTTGGATACCACCAAATTAGTGTGGATGAGGATGATATTGAGAAGACTGCCTTCAGAACACAAAATGACACTATGAGTTCCTCATTACACCATTTGGAAACACTCCCGCAACCTTACAGGCGCTGATGAATAGTTATTTAGGGAACACTTCTTGAAGTGTATATATTTTATGATATTTTTATGTGCATCAGGTCAATGGAGGAGCATTTCCATCACTTGCGAATTGCCTTCTCTCTACTAGCACAATGTCAGTTGGTAATCAACAGAAAAAAATGCTTGTTTGAGGTGTTTGAGCTGGCGTATTTGGGTTATGTAGTCTCTCCCAACTCCCAAGGGAGTGGCTGCCAATCCTCCAAAAATAAGAAGCATGCTCGACTAGCCAGTCCCTAGAAACTTGAAGGCTTTTACATGGCTTTTTGGGTATTACCAGAAGTTCGTCAAGGACTATGGAAAGATTGCTGCCCCGCTTACTCAATTGTTGAAGAAGGATGCCTTTTTTTGGGGAGAAGAAACCATGGAGGCTTTTCAGTCACTCAAGAAGGTGATGATGAAAGTGCCAGTACTTGCAATACCTGATTTTAACAAGGATTTTGTCGTAGAGACTGACGTTTTAGGACTCGGATTAGGGGTGTTCTTATGCAAGGACATCCCATAGCATATTAGAGTCCAGCCTTATCCCCTCGAGCTCAAGCTAAATTTGTATTAGAAGGAGCTGATGACGATAGTTCTTGTTGTAACAAAGTGGAGAAACTATTTACTTGGTCGACAATTTGAAGTCAAAATGAACCATTGTTTGAGGTACCTCATGGAGCAAAAAGTGGTGGCTACAGATAAGCAGAAATGGGTTATTAAGTTACTGGGCTACAACTTTGAGATTGGGAATAGAGAACAAGGCTGCCACGCCTTGTCATGCCAGTCCGAAGGGGAATCTTAATTTGGTGCACTCGCAATCAATGTTTGGTTAGAAGGTGTGCAGCTGATTGAGAAAGTTGGGAATCATCCTCGCTACCGGTCATTATACAAGATTTACATTAGGGTTTTCGCCTGATCACCCAAAGGCACCAGCTGAAGAACAAGTTTTGTATTACAAAGAAAGGTTGGGGGTAGTGGAAGACTCTCCCTTGATTTCCGAGTTAGTCATTGAGTTTCATTCCACCCTTGTGGAGGATGTTTTGGCTTTCTCAGGACCTACAAGCTCATTGTGGTTGTTGTGTACTAGGTTGGCGTGAAAAAAATCATTCCTGAATTTATGGGTACCCGTGACACTTGCCAAGAAAGGCAACATCAATCCATTAGTCCGGCAGGACTCATCCAGCCTTTACCAATTCCTGAGCGCGTATGGTGGAGGAAATGAGCATTGACTTGATTATTTGGGGGGGGGGGGGGGGGTACAATAATACTAGTTGTGGTAGACAGATTGACTAATTATGGGCACTTTGTGTTATTGTTCCGTCCCTACACAGTGCGTGATGTAGCAATACAGTTCAGTAGAGAAGTTGTCATGGTGCATGCTTTGCCTTGTTCTATTGTCTCCCATCAAGTTCGACTATTCCTAAGTAATTTCTTCTGTGAACTGTTTAAGATTACTGGTACTGACCTCTATAGCCTTAAAGTTAAGAGCGAGGTTGAAATGAGAAAGGCTTACAGTGGATACCTAGGCACCCAAAGACTAGGAAGGGCATAATAAGCAACGAAATTCTTCAAAGAGTTGAAAATAAGCATAGATCCGAAGATTCCCAAATTGGTCCCTTTTGAACTGCTGCTGAATCCATGGGCACAAGAGACAACCTAGCAAACTGAAACATCTTAGTATCTAGAGGAAAATAAAGCAAAAGTGGTTCCTATAGTAGCGGCGAGCGAAACAGGAGCAGCCTAAACCGTGAAAACAGGTTTTTGGGAGTGCAATACAAGCATCCTGCTGCTAGGTGAAGTGGTGGCGTACTGCAACCTAGATGGCGAAAGTCCAATAACTAATGCAACACATATCACCATCAAACGAAGGGCCAAACTAAGGTTGACGAGGATGACACTTGCCTCAAGGAGCGAGACCAAATTTGGATGAATTAAAAGCCAACCTACTGGGAGCACTGGAACAGATGCGATAATCCTCCATCTAGCATCAGCGAGAAGTTTCTTATAATGTGGGAGGTGCAGTTTTCCAGTACTTCCTTTTAATTTACAACTCTATCGCTTTAAGAAACTTGCTCACTGTCTCAATGAGAAGCTCAGTCATCGATTCTCTGACCCTATCCAATTATACAGAGGATAGGACCTGTAGCCTACAGGTTACAATTGCCAGACACCTCACAAAGTCACCCCAGCATGTATTCTAGCTGAAGAAAGTCCTTGGCCAAGGTATCAATCACAACCACTACAAGCCCGTTTGGCTGAAGACTGGGAGCTTACCCTCACACTTGAAGAGCTGCTAGCATTCTGTTACTTTGACCAAGGCTCTCAACCTAGCACAACAGAATTGATGGAAAAATAAGAAAATAAAGAACAGCAAGAAATTAACCTGGATTACCTAGAGTCCAATGCTTCCCAACAATGATCTGCCACCAAAAACACTCACAAGTTCTCTTCTGCTGCACATGAACCCCTCCCAGCCAAATTCAGCCATTCAATTTTCCATAACCGAATTGCACAACTGCCCGTCTTTACCCACCATGTGTCCCCTCTCCCTAGCCAAACCCTTTTCATGGATTTGACCTTATATGAAATACTCTATGCTAGGGTGTCTCTCGACAAAAGAAGCAACGCACTACACTATGGCCCGAGTGCAGTGAGAAGTGGGCAAGGTTAGTTAGGCACCCCTGCAGCAACGTGTCGCATCGGGGCTCAGATGCGGTGATAAGTAGGCAAGGGTTCCGGCGCCATGGACGAGTGCGGGTAAAGAAGCTAATCCAAAAACATAGGATTAAATTGGCATCTTGGAACATAGGATCTTTAACAGCTGCTTAGAATTGATAGATGTTATGAGAAAAATAAGGATTAATATAGATTGCATTCAAGAGACTAGATGGAAGGATAAAAAAGCTAAAGAGTTGGATGACTTTAAACTTCAGTATATTGGGGATAACTAAAACTAATAAAAATGAAGTAGGTATAATAGTGGATAAAAATTTTAAGAATGATGTGGTGGACGTTAATAAAGTAGGTGATAGGATTATTGCTATCAAGCTTGAAATGGAGAAAGAGATTATAAATATAATTTGTGTGTATGCACCTCAAGAAAGATTGGATGAAAGTCTGAAGTTAGAATTTTGAAAGAAAAAAAATGTATGGATTAATGCAAGGAATTCGTCGAGGAGAAAAGACTATCAAGCCTGTAAAAATGGAGTAGGTATAATAGTGGGTAAAGATTTTAAGAACGATGTGGTGGATATTAAAAAAGTAGGTGAAAGGATTCTTGCTATCAAGCTTGTAATGGAGAAAGAGATTATAAATATAATTTGTGCATAATGCACCTCAAGCAGGATTGGATGAAAGTCTGAAGTTAAAATTTTGGGGAAAATATGGATGGATTAATGCAAGGAACTTGTCAAGGAGAAAAGACCATCATAAGGGGTGATCTAAATGGACATATTGGAAAAGATCAAATAGGCTATGAGAGTGTTCAAGGAGGTTATGGTTTTGGTGAGAGGAATGAGGAAGGGCAAGATGGATCACAATTTTAGATTTTGTTGTTGCTTTTGATCTATCTATTATCAATACTTACTTAAAAAAGAGAGGAGCATTTAATTATCTTCAAAAGTGAACATCATCTTCCTAAGTAAAAGGACTGATAGATTGTTGTGCAAGGATTGTAAGGTGATACCAGGGAAAGCTTAACTACACAACATAGACTCGTGGTCTTGGATATGTGGTTAACCTCAAAAATTCATAGAAGGTACAAAGTTAATTATCCTAAGATAAGATGGTGGAACTTAAAGGAGAGCTTAAAATCCTTCGCTAATGAAATACTCAAACAAGGAAAGTGGGATTTTAAGGGAGACACTAATGCAACGTGGAATGAGATGGCTACATGTATCAAAAAGGTGGCTAAAGATGTCATATGTGAATCAAAAGGAAAGCTCCATTCTTATAGAGAGACCTGGTGGTGGGATAGTAAGGTTCAAGCTGCCATTAGGAATAAGAAAGCTATTAAGACATGGCAAAGGACAAAAGATGTTGAGGACCTTTAGAGGTATAGGTTGGCAAGAAATGAAGCTAAGAAAGTTGCAGGAAAAAGTAAAAGAGAAGAAGTATGAAGAGTTATTTAATAAGTTGGGCACTAAAGAAGGGGGAAAAAATCTATTTATAGAATAGCTAAAATAAGGGATAGGAAAAGTAGAAATCTTGACTATGTTAGATGTATTAAAAATGGAGATGGTAAAGTACTAGTTTGTGATGAGGATATTAAGAAGAGATGGAAAATTCATTTCAATAGCCTACTAAACAAGCACACTTCAAGCATCTATGAGTCAGATGATTACACCATCCACCAAATTTTGAACATATATACGGAGAATTTTTTTATGTCAAAAGTAGTAAAAAAAACACTAAAGAGGATGAAACTAGGCAACACACAAGGCCCTGATGAAATCCCAGTAAAAGTATGGAGGAGCATAAAAACCCACGGAATAGCTTGGTTGACTAAGTTATTTAATAAGATTATGAGCACAAGAAAAATGCCAGACGAATAAAAAAGTATTGTGGTTCCAATTTACAAAAATAAAGAAGATATTCAAAGCTATAATAATTATAGAGGAATTAAACTGATGAGTCATACTATGAAATTATGGGAGTAATTAAAACCCGTTTGAGACACTTAACCTCAATTACGAAAAACAAATTAAGGTTTATGTAGGGAAGATCAATGACGGGGGATATTTACCTAATCAGGAGACTTATGAAAAGGTATAAAGAGTGCAAGAAGGGCCTTCATGCAGTATTTATTGACATAGAAAAAGCTCATGATAGAGTTTCTAGAGCGTTAATTTGGGCAAGTACTAGAGAAATGAAGGGTCACAAGTAAATACGTGGATATAGTTAAGGATATGTATAATGGTTCAATGAAAAGTGAACAAAATAATGAATTCTCAATTACGGCTGAGCTACACCAAGGATCAACTTTAAGTCCATATCTATTTGCACTTATAACGGATGAATTAACTAAAGACATTCAAGACGAGATTCCTTGGAGTATGTTTTTTGCTAATGATATTGTGTTGATAGATGAGACTCAAGTAGGGACTAATACCAAGTTAGAATCATATAGAGTAACTTTGGAATCAAGATGATTTAAACTAAGTAGAACGAAAATAGAATATCTAGTTTGTAACTTTAGTCACGATCGGGCAGACAATGAGGTGGTGAAACTTTACGATAAGGAGATTTCTGAGAGTGATGGTTTTAGGTACCTTGGTTCAATCATAAATAAAAGAAGTGCTATGGAGGATAATGTTTTCCAAAGAATCAAAATAGGGTGGACGAAGTGAAGAGGTGCGTCCAGAGTCTTGTGTGATCGACGAATTCCATTGAAACGTAAAGGAAAATTCTATAGGACCGTCGTTTGACCAACTATGAGATACGGTGCAAAGTGTTGGATTGTTAAAAAGAATCATGTAGATAAACTTAATATAACATAAATGAGGATGCTAAGATGGATGAGTGGCAAAAACTATGAAGAATAAGGAAAAGAATGATCATCCAAATTGAAGAAACTAGGAGTGGACCGAGTGGTAGGGGCAGACCTAAGATAACCTTAAGAGAAGTGATGAGAAAGGATATGCATAGCTTAGGCCTTGTATCTAGCATGGTCTCAAACATAAGTGATTAAAGGGCAAGAATCCGTGCAACCGACCCCATTTAGTTGGGAAAAGGCTTATTGTTGTTGTTGTTGTTGTTGTATTATTTTTCTTATTCAATTGATGACTTAACTACCCAGCAGGCCTAGCACCACCACCATAGACTCATGTAACCAGTGGCCCATCACTGAATTTGAATTTTGGACTTTGTGGGAGTAAGAAAATAGAAAATAGGGACCCAAAAAAAGTGGGAAATAAGGTTTAGGAATCAGAAGATTAGAAGAAGAAGACTTCCAATTGGTGGGGATAATGCAACTTACTGTTGTCAAAGATGTCCTTGAACAACAGCTTGAATGACAAGATATTCTTGGGAGGAAGAGAAGTGAAGAAATCAAATTAAAAAGGAGGGGGGATGGTGAGGGAAGATAGTCATACAAACATGTTATGCCATTGAACCTCACTGATAGCAAAAAACAAAACCTATAATTTAATTCATCAATTCATGTCAACTAGGCTATTACATCTATATTTACAGCCAAATTGGCTTACATGGTTTCAAACTCAAAATTAGAAACTAGAAATTGACCCCAAAATGGCCTCGTACAAACGAAGGCCTAATCTTATTCTTAACCTCCTAGGTAACCTAAACTAACTAGCAAAATGAACTAATAAAGGCAATAGACTTAAAAAAGGAAGTTAACAAGAGTAATGAAATAAACCCCGTTTTCCTACTTTTTACGCATATTTAAGCTAATAATTAACTGATTACAGACTAAACCCACGGAATTAAAGGCCAAATACATATATGATCCAATCCTAGACTATTTCTAAGGAAAGAAGCTCAATCTGGTGATGAATCCACCTCAGCGGGGAGATCCAATCATCTAACAAACCTTAACGCTTCCAAAACCAACCTAGTGTCCAAAGTCAACCTACAACAAACTTCCCTTGTGATGAATACTACTAAAAGCCCTAAATATTACTACTTTCAAGTTTTCAGTGGAGAAGACCCTAATAGGCCAATACCCTAACTTGAACTGACTTTCAAATAACCAAGCATGGAGCTTATTTAGGCAAGAATTTCTTAGCCTACTTCCCCTAAGCTTTCTGGTGGATGTGGACCTGCATCAATAGTTCACTTACAATTAAACATGAGACTACCATCACAACATGATCAAATTTAACTGGAGACATATTTCATACAATCTAACCTAAAACATGTAAAAAAACTACTCGATTACATATTCTACATATTAAACCTTATATGACAACATAAGCTCCTAAGCATGAAGATTGAAATGACTGGGCTGCCAAGAGGACAAGAAACTCAAGTCTAGCTTACAACCAAACATGAGACTAACACCAAAACATGATCAATTTTAACTGGAGACATATTTCATCCAATCTAACCTAAAACATGTAAAAAACTACTTGACCACATATTCTACATATTAAACCTCACATGACAACATAAGCTCCAAGGGCTAAAGATTGAAATGACTGGGGCTGCCAAGAGGACAAGAAACTCAAATCTAGCCTGTTTCAAGTTAATTCATCACATCTTCATATTCTTGCTTTCCTCCAGTCTTGGTTCCCATGAATCAAGTTATGATCAATTCTTGCTTGTAACACCTTATATCCTAAAAAGCCCTAGGAATGTTCACGCACTGGAATGACTGCAACACTTGCATCAATTGTTGATAAATACTGTTAGCATAATTTGAACTGAAGTAAGAAACTTACCGACAGTAATGTCACAACCACCAAAGAACTCTCCATCAATGTAAAGTTGAGGAAAGGTAGGCCAGCTAGAGTATTCCTTCAACGCCTGACGAAGTATCTCATTCTCAAGGATATTCAGTGTTTCAAATGGCACATTTAGGGATTTCAGTATCTGTACTACCGTATTTGAGAATCCACATTGTGGGAAGTCCTTGGTTCCCTTCATAAAGAGAACTACTTTGTGTGATTTAACAACTTTATCCAAGGTGCACTTCAGCTCAGGAGTCAATGCTGGAAGAGACATGACAATAATTCAAAAAATGGCAGGCATAGCAGCAAACAAAAATAGAAAAAACTTTAAGTACCAAAAATGCATCTAAACTTATTGCAGAAATACAAGGTTTCAACACATAATAATTCCATTAATCTTCAGAGCTTGGAAATATTAGCAAAAACTTCAATACTATGATGTCAATCACGATACAATTGTTAGAAGAAATCAGATGTGGAAGAAACTGTCTACAATGAAAGCAACAATCGAACTAAAGGATGGTCCAATCAAAGTAGAGATTGAAGAATCAATTAGCCCACACCAAATGCACACAAGAGGCCAACAACAGACCTGGTTTGACAAACTCTTCATCCCCAAATTAAAACCCTTCCAATTTCACTTTCCCACTAGAATCCCCTCTGTATCCATTAAAGCCACCATAACCCCCCCCCCTTTCTTTTTTTTTCCTTCAATCAAAATTTTAGCTTTATCTGATCCTGGAAACCATTGAACAATAATCCCAAATTTCAGTCAACAACAGCAAGAAGCCTTATTTGCACCTCCAATTGAATGAGCGTCACTTCTTCCAAGATCTGAGTAATTGGGATGAAATGGTCTCAACGACGATTGGACATTAGTTCCAAAGAGATTTAAAATGGTGGGATGCATGGTGGGATGGGGCAAGGTCTTACGATATGGGACGAAAAAGTTATGGAAATGAGATGCTACTTGCAAAGGACGCAGATAGATGGGGATAAGAACCCCCCCCAACTTTCTTGGAAGTCCGAAACTTCAAGAAATATAAAAAAGTGTGATATGAGAAGGGGAATGGAGTGTAGGCTGCTAGATACTTGGATGCGGGAGCCTTGGATGAATGAAGATGGAGTTTGTAGTCTTTCAATTCAATTGTAGCAAGAATTCGAACTTCATTTCACCATAGACTTTAACTGTTCTTCAATCTTAGACCTTCCTAATGAACAAACACAGTTGTGGCAGTAACACAGAAAAGAATACTCAAAATGAGAAGCTCTATTAATCATCAAAGATGAGTCCATTCCCATTGAGTGGAGGGGTTTCTTAATACATAACTCAAAATAGAGAACTAATTAACTTAGATTATGACATTTAAAACTGAAATTAAAAAAAAAATAATAGGAAAAGCTAGTCTACCCTTGTAACTTAAATTGGATAGAATTTACATTATTAGATCAATTTACCTAATTACTTCATCTATTTTTGTAATTTGTCTACGTAATAAACTTTTGGGCCCATCGAATAGGCCTCATGATCATATAAACCTATTAAACAAAAGCCCAACACCCATATTTACCAACCCTAGGTTGATTTCAGAGGAAAATAGGCCAATTCGGTGCTGGAAATGTATCATTGCCTTCTAATCAGCTCTATGTAAGGCCATGGCAGAGGCAGATACAAGGCCTAGCCATGCATATCCTTTCCCATTACTTCTCCTGAAGTATTTTAGGACTGCCCTAACTGTTTTAGTTCCTTCAATACAGTATTATATCAGTGTTCCATACATACAAGGGCATTTTAAGGCCTCCTTGAACATAGCCATGCCAACTCAAACGACTTCCAACAACAAGAACTTGCCTTCCAATCAACTCTATCTGAGGCCATACTAGATACAAGGCCTAACCTAAGCATATCCTTTGATGTAACCTGGATTTTAGGGTTTGAGATGTGCAAGTATATCCCTAAAGTTATGGTTACTCTAGGATCCTCTCTTTTGTCAACCAACAAATAAAGAACCAAAACTGAGAATTCAGAGATTTTAACAAAGCCCATATTGGATGGGTATGATGGTGAAGTTTAGGGTTTTAGGGGAAAGATATGGGTTTCCTTTGTGATATCGCTGTGAAGGGATAATACCATAAGGAAAAGTCTAGGTTAATATTTCGTACGTATGTGAGATATGGGGTAAATTCATTGAGATGGGAAATCGGGGTCTATGGGTGTGTCCAAATAGGTTGACACTTGAAAGAATGTAAGTAATAATATACGGATATGATTCCTCTTTCGGTGGGTTTGGATGGCTAAATTGAAAGATATTGAAGTTCTTGTTTTTAAGGTTTTAGGAAGTACAAAAATTCAAGAAAATAGTTATATCTTAAAATGAGAAGGTCAGAATGGGGTCAAACTGAGATCTAAGGTCAATAGAGTTGGATGGATAAAGCTCCTAAAGTTTGGGACAAATCCAACACTTAGATTAGGGTAGATCTGACCTTGAAATTTGGCTGTAAAGAAAAATCCGAAAATACAAGAAAATAAAAAAGAAAGGGTGGGATGGATGGGGGAAAAAAAGGGAAGGCCAGGAACGGTGTTGGAGATGACGTTCACTTACTTGGAGATGGTTAAAAACTGCTGTTATGGTTGAATTGTTGCTGGAATTGAAGAACAATTGCTGAAATTTTAAGAACTCTTTACGAAATTGCAGAAGAAAATTCCCTAAATCCTCCGTGGCCCTCCCAAGAAGACCACAACCTTGTTTGCCGCCAAACCAGAATTGTATTAATCAATTTCAACTTGAAGATTACATGGTTGGAAGGCTTTATTTATAACCTCAAATAAAGAAATAGAAAATAGAAAGGGATTTTAAGTTGGAAAACCAACTAGAGCTCTAATTGGCTTATCCAAAACTAACTTAACTACTCTTGAGTCTTGACTAAAACTTTGACACAAACAAGAAAACTCAATAACTAACTCAAGAGGACTCTAATCCAAATTCTAAGAGTAGACATGGAATCTCAAAAATAAGGAAATTAAAGTGGACTCAAATTATGAGATCCCAACCTAACTAGGAATAGCACCTAGACAAGAACTCTAAAATAACTTACAAAACAATCAGAAAAATAAAATAAAAATATGTCAAAGGTCCAAACAACATCCTGGACTTGGTGGGACCCATATCTAATTGTCAAAACTTTTGAACAAAGTTACCAGAATACCCCTAGATCGAATTAGGTTTTTTTTTTTTTTTTTTTTTTTTGGGGGGGGGGGGGGGTTTGGTTAGCCTACTTACATCACTTCTCCCCCTCTTGGAAGCATTCATCTCTTGATGAATGTGCCTGTCATGTGAGTTTGGATCAATCATCTGGAAGTCTTCTATGCAAACTCGTCCTCACATCTTGCAGTGGAGGGGAGTAACATATGTGTTGTTGATAGCACCAATCCAGGATAAAACTCTAGTAAAGTGAGAATGTGAGGAATGTAGTCTTCGAGTCTTGGGAACCTCCTCTTTAAAGAAATAAGGGAGCATGATGAAGTCAACATACATAGGCCTACAATCAACCCCTAATTAACACTTGGACTCTAACTAGGGAATCCACTTAGGATCAGAATTCCGTTTACAACTCAATACAATCAAAAGGAATCTCCAAATAATCCTGCAAAAATATATAGGTAATTATCCAAAGAAATCTTTTATGAATTAGATTCCAACTGGGACTCTAGACTAGACTAGGATTTTGTCATGTTTCATACGATACTGATCCAAAAAAAATTTAAATAAATAAATAAAAGTAGATCCGTGACCCTTGAATCGAGAGGATTCCAACCAGACCCCTATTGAGCCCTAAAAGCACTAAAATTGACTAAAACACCCCCGGGATATTCAGCCAGCTTTAAAGTGGGCCTTTTGGGTCTGGTTTTTTTTTTAGGGCCCAACCCTAGTTACATCAAAATCTTAGTCGGATCCTGAGATCTGAGAGATCCCTACAGGAATACAGAATTTCAGATCAGAACACGGAGAATCCGATAACATATCAAGCAATGGTAAGGAAATTATTGGGAGGCCCAAACTTGTCTACATCAAAATCTCAGTTGGATCCTGAGTTCTGAGGGATCCCTACAGGAATACAAAGTTTCAGAATCAGAACACGAAGATCCTGATAACTTATCAAGCAAGGGCAAGAAAAATTGAAGGTCTTTATAACAATATGAATAAAAAGGGAAGGGTAAAACTAACTATAAGATAGCTAATGTGAGGGAAAGGAAGAATAGAGAACTCGACCGTGTTAGAGGTATTAAAGGTGAAGATGCTGAAGTAGTAATTAAGGATGAAAACGTTAAGGAGAGGTTTAAAGATTATTTCAAAAACCTACTACGTTTCAAGTACAGTATCTTGAAGGCTCAATTATCCATCAAGATACCACATGTTGTAAATATCAAAAAAAAATTAGGATGTCTAAAGTAATTTTGTAAAACAAGCTTTAAGAAGGATTAAAGTAGGCAAGGCACCAAGCCCTTGTGGTGTTCCAATAAAAGTGAAGAAGAGCTTAGGAATTTGGGATTTATCTTGGTTGAACTATCAGAGTTTATGTACAAGGGTAGTCAGTCACTAGCTTAGTATCTTGTCGTCTTATGTGGCAATTTCCTTTTTTCACCTTTTTACTCCCTAGGGAGGTGATTGCAATTCTCACTTCACTTCAGTAAATCACATAAAGCACATGTGTGCCATTAGTAATGATTCTACTACAATGCCACAAGTTCACAAGCTGATCCTAATTCCCAAGTAAATGTTGTTCTTCATTGGGTTTCCCAGATTTCTCTTTTTCCCCTCTTTTATCCTTGGTCTAGGGAATCAACTCCCTCAATATTCGGTTGCCATCTCCTCCACTCTACTTCTCTCTTCACCTTCTATGTTCTCTTCCTACAATGATTGAAAAAATCTTGCAAGGAGCATGAGTGAAAACCATGGAGACATCAAAAAGAGGATATTATTTGAATAAATGGGCACTCAGAGCTTAAACAAGTAAACCTAGCTAAGCACCAAGTCACCACCGGCTCTGGAATAATATTCTGGCTTCTCCTTCATTCAAATTCTGTTGGAACTGAAACCAGATTCTCAGAGTCAATCTGGAGTCTGCAAGCCTACATGGGTCAACCAGTGATATGTAGCCATTCTCTCTGTAACTCAAAACTAAACTGCATAAACAAGGGGGGAGAAAAAGGATATGCCAGCTGCGCCTTTCAGTTCCTCTACTTTTCTCATGTAGTATCCATTGTGGGAATCAAAGGGAAGGTTGGGGTTGCTATTATTGGTGTTCAGTCATGGGGAAAGAAAAAAAGAAGGAACAAGAATTGAAGGAGGGATAGTGAAAGGAAGATTGCAGGAAGGAGAAGAATAGCAGGGGAGAGAGAGATTCAAAACTAGAGAATCCGAAAGAGAGAAACTTATTCAGATTTAGGATCTGATACCACTCAATGGAGGACAAAAAAAGTTAAGAAGAAAGGGAAAAGTAGAAAAAAAGGGGAGGAGGGAAACTTATTGGGGGGGGGGGGGAATAGAGAAGAAGAAAACAAGCAAGAAACCTGAGAAAACTCAGAGTTGCAGCAGGGGAAGAGGAACAAGAACACTCATAAGAAGAAGAATAAGAGAGAAGGGGGCTGCAAACCTACAAAGCTCAAGCTTTAATTCATCTTTTCTATCCATCCTCAATAAGTTGATTACAAGTGTTTAAACAATAAAAGAGACATACTTCTACAAGAAAACAACTATAGTATGACTCACGGCAATTTAAAACTAACTAAAACTGATCCTAAGGACTTTTAGCAATTTGAAGCTAACTGAAACTGTCCCTAAATATCTGATTACATAATCATCCAATAAATTAATGACAAAATCCTACATTATCTTTGAAACTCCAACGCAAAACAACATTGCCTACTTTATCTCCTTGCAAGCTGGACTTGGGGCCCACCAAATAGAAAGAATAATTTCCTAGGGTACTGGTCATGTTACTAACTGGTTGTGCTTCATCAAAAACCCTGAATAGAAACAGAGTTGCAGGGGAGGAGAAAAGAAATCGCATAAGAAGAGTTTCTTTCCCTCTTTTTTTTTCCTGGAGAGGTGGGTAGGATGGGAAGAGTGCACACACGCATAAATTCAATTCATTTTTTTCTATTCCATTTTCATTAAGTTGATTGCAAGCATATGATAATAAAAGAAATAGACTTCCATAAGAAGATACTAGGACTCTTTAACAATTTATAACTACTTACATGTATCCTGCCCAAGTTAAAAATCTGAATACATAATTATCCAAATCAAACAAATAATAAACTCCCAAATATCTACTACTAAAATCCACATTGGACCCAATTCTCAATCTAGGTTCCAAACAGATTTAGGTCGGTTGAAAGCTGTTCCAAATCAAGTACAGACTACCAAGGGTTGTTTGTTCCTGATCCTAATTTCATTCGCAAATTGTTCCCATTTCCATCATTTTAGTCAATTACTTGTCTCCAATCACTATTTGCAAACCACTTAATGAGCCCTCATACAGACCTTTTAGAACCAAAGTTGTTGCCTATTTTAACACTACTTCTGTTTTGCATTTTTTGAGTCAATCCTTTTCTCTGATCACGCTCACATAACTCTTAATGAGCACTTAGAAAGCCCTTTTAGAACCAAAGTAGTTGCCTACTGTAACTCTGATTGAGGCATAAACATCTACAATTAATTGCCACAAAAAACTTGTAGCTAAGCCATTGATGTTTCCTTGATGTCTTAGAAGCATTTAAGTTTAAACTGCAGAATTAGGCCACATGTGTAGTTACTGTAGGGTTCTTCTCAGTTCTCACAGTTAAAAGTAATTGGAACCGGCATTGGAATTGACCCCAGCTGATCCCGTTCCTATTCAGATCCTATAACAGCTTGGGCGAATCAGCATGATCAGATGATCTAACCCAAGTTCTCCTCTAGCACTATCTCTAGTATGACTTTTGGATCGGTGGAGAGGGTTCACCTTCTCAAGGTGGAATTTCAGCCTTGACAGTGGTGGGGCTTTGGTAGATTTCCTAACTCGGTCCTTCAGATTCCTTTGGTGGAGTTAAGCTTGGTTGTTTTGTTGACTAGGTCCTTCAAATTATATAATCACCAAATGTTGCATTTTGTTACTGTGATCTTTCTAGGTTGAACTGTGGAGCTTTCTTTTCCTACCCTCTTCTCAAAGGTTCAAGGGGAGGAATACAATTTTCTTCCTTTACAGTCAAACTTACAAATATTATCCCTCCAAAAAATAGATACATGATACATCATTATCAAATAACCAAGGTCTACTCAAATTTACAAATTCACTCTCATAGGAACTACATACAACATACTTCTTCAGAATAGGAACAGATTAATAGGTACAAGACATCTGCATTTTACCTCAATTTTCATGGTTTAGAAGCCCCACTTAATATGGGTTGGGGTGTTCTTCAACTGGAAGCTTGGCTTTCTGGATGCAGATGCCAAAACACTAAATTAGAGCTACACCCACTATCAGTTATGGCTTTGGTTGTGGAATTACCTTCCCTTAGTCGTGTGTGGAACAAACTACTACTCCTCAAATCTTCCCCATCAGTCTGTCACCAAAATCTTGGAAAGAATGTTCATAGAAGGACCATTCTCAAAGTAACCTTCAATAGGGGAACTTTCGGTTGCCCATACATGGCTCTAGCTATAGTAGATTCATCTATCTTTGGCCGTTTGTTGGTTCCTCTAGCTATGGGTGTCGATAGTTCGCCTAGCTCTAATACCAAATTGATGTAATCTAGGTTTTGGGTTTTGAAATGTGTAAGTTTCTCCAGCTGGTGTTGTTTGATTTTCTCTCCCTAGAATTTGTAGCACCTTCAGTTGCTATGGTCTTTTCAGCAAGTGCTTGGACCGATTCGTTGTCCTCTATATTAACTTTGTTGTAGGCACTACATGCTGAACTCAATGGGACCAGACTTAAGACACTCAAAATTTGTCAATGACCAAAATGCCCTTGGGAAGGTTCGACCAGCCCTTTGGTGTGCCAATTGGGCTTGGTTCTTGGGCGGCTGGGCCCACTTTTGCTAATTCTTGGAGGTGGCTAGGCCTGGTTACATCAAGGAAGAAAACCCCATATCTTTAATTTACCCATCTAAATATAACCAAACTTGGAGGATTACATCTCTATATGCCCTCCAAGTTTCAGCTCATTTTGACACCTAAATGTATGGTTTCATCCCATATCACCTCACACCAAGAAACCTCCCGTTGTCCGTTATGATCAATCTTAGTCATCCCATTTGATCTCTTTACATCTTATACACATAAAAATATCACCCCATTCTATAAGAAACCTAATTAAGCCTTCCATACATGGACCATTAGAGATAATCCCCTAGGAGTCATCCCATACCACACAACCAAACCCACCTAAACATAACCTATTCTGTCCCTTAAGTTGGTTATGATCAAGATCTTGGAAGAACTAATCCCTAGTTGACCGTCCACAAGTCTAGAATTACGTCAACTCCACCTGTAAATAGGAATCAGCGAGGGTCTCGGAAGTCGGAAGATAACTCCGACAGTACAGAGACTACCCAAGCATAGAACTGTAAGTATTCTAGTAAAATTTCAGTAATAGAGAGACAGAAAGTATACGTACAGTAGAGGACGTAACTAGGTTTTTGAAATAGTTCATCTGTCTCGATAGTGAAATCATCTCGTTGTTTTCACCCACTGACGGAAGCTAAAAGCTAATGAACCTTATTTCAACTAATCGGGGCCAGCTAGATGGATAGAAGACATTCACGTTAATGAAAGCATGCAGAAACAATGGAAAGTCGAAATCGGAATAAAGCTGGAGCAGCCTTGAGCCTTTGAAACACAACACTAACTGCTCGTTATTTAAACCCCATATGATCTCACAGAAAACAATCACTGTATGTCTTCCACTCCGAAAATACCAAGTGCATATCCAAGATGAGGCGCCATCCAGCTAAAGAACCGTAGCCGTTGTACTGGTGACGGTGAAGACGGTATAAGAAAATTTAAGCGGAAATATTTATTATTGACCCGTTAAAACGAAAACCATAACAAGCGAAGGATTCCTACGCAATACCGAACGAAAATAAGAAACCGTAATCGAAACACGAAAAATATAGACATGAGAAAGGGACCAAAAATGAAAATAAGATGCAGATAGGCACCAGAGAAGCAGCGCACGGAGGCGGCGATTCGCTTGGAGCGGACTCCAATCTCGTAGTCTCTGTGGAGGGACGGGACGCGCGAATGGGAGTAGGGATTGTTGCTCCATGGCAAATGACGAGAGACACTTGCCGGTTTGCGAGTCTCAAAAACGAATGACGCTCCCAGTGGAGGAATCGCATGCCACAGCGCAGAACTCCACATCTTTTTTTCTTGGCCAAAGAACTCCACATCTCAACCACTCTTACCAGACCTTCAGTCGTGCCTTTATTATTACGGACCTATGATACCCTGGAGCATGCTTTACTTTTCTCTCTTTTTTATTTATTTTATTTTATTTTATTTTATTTTATTTTATTTTAACAGGAGTTTTCTATTGGAAATGTTTTTCTCTCCAGGGCAGGGCACTGGCTGCGATTAAAGGTTTAAAAAATTCAATACTCTTTTAATTCTCAAGTTTTCTCAATCACTTGTTTTTTTTTTTTGTAAACTCAACCACTTGTTGTTTAGGATAAAAATATATTGTTATGCATGAGAAGATGTTTTTACCCTTTCTATAGGGACTAACCCTCGATTGGCATGGTACCCAAAAGTTCTTTTTCTCAATTGTCTGCCATGTCTTTCCGCCCTTTTGTGTTTTTTTCATCCCAAATGATTGGCTCTAACGAGCAACACCTCTTAGAAGGTCAAAACTCTAGTGTCCTTTTTTATTTTTGTAGAGAAAAACAAAATCTCTCTTCAAAACTTGTTCTTTTTTTGAGGGGAGAGGGGTAGGAACCTAGGATCCAAACTTCTGAAGGTTATTTATACCCCCCAATCCTCAATTTTGAAGCTCTCTCTCTCTCTCTAAACTTCTGCGACTAGTGGTGAGTGGCGTCAAGTGTTTCATGATATTATTGTGTCTCTCTCGCATTTTTAATAGTTTACCTATTGTGATATTCCAACTTAAGAAAATCTCTTAGTGTAATCTTCTAGACATTTCTCTTATTGTAATTTTCTATTATACTATAATTCTTATTTACTATTATCTTCTATTTTAGGTAGGTTATTTTCCTTATAGATTAGTCTACCTTCTATTTATGTAACTATATATAATAGTTTCTCAATAACATACCAATATTCTATCAAATCTAAATTAAACAAAGATATTTCCTCAGCTGCCACTCTAGCAATTCCTAATCCATCTTCTCTTTACTCATAATCCAAAACCCTAATTGTAAACTTCATTCCTTCGTATAAATTAGTACACCTTAGCCAACTCCCCCCATTCTCTCCATGGCGTTAATGGAAACCAAAAACTATCTCTAAATGCTAAATCCAAACATTTTTTTTGTTGATAAAAGGCTAAAGCTAAATCATGAACACTAAATCTTAGATCTAAATTTCCACCAAAGCCTAAATCTAAAATCCTAAAGCCTAAATATCCTAAAAATAAATTCCAAATCCTAAAGCCTAAATCCTATACTTGAAATCCCGAATCTTCCTTCCCATACTCAAAATCCTAAACCCTAAACCAATTTATTTTATTCATGAGCATGTATGCAATGTTAATCTTCTTGTGAAACCATCTTGTTGCTTCAGCTTCTTATGTTATTTACCACATCCCTTATATGTGCAACATCCATCATCTTCGATCTAACAAAGATTGCCTTATTTGAGTTACTTCTAGTCGTGCATTATTCCATTGTCTTCAGTTCAAGCTAAGGATTCATGATCTTCATGCTCCACTTTCATATGGATTGTTAAAGAGGATGTCTAATCCTATAAATGTCTCCCAAATTGTATTCCAACCATGGAGAGACAAGGTTTACTGGCAAGTACTTCCTTTACAGTACTATCAATATTAGTGCCATGGCGTAATCCCAACGAGTCGTCGTTAGCAGTAACAAATAAAAATTAGGAGATCCTCTCCACCTACCCTGCCTCTACATCCACACTTCATACATGAGTGTGGGACATTGCCCTATCCTAAGAGCAAACCCTGTGAGTGTGGGTGTATAGAAATAGGGGCAGATTTGGATGGAGATAATTTGGACTTTGGGATGGAACACATAGCTGATCTAACTCATTTCATGCCCCATAACCAATCTCCATCAGCCATCAATGAAAGAGAAAGTATAAGAACAAGTCGTTTGTCTTTCTAATAACCCCTTTAGGAAAAAGAAAAAAAAGATGAAATATGTATATTTTTGTTAGGAATGTAGCTTGTAACTATGGGGTGGGAATTAAATTACCAATATATATATGCCGTTGTGTGGGTGCAAATCCCATGACCTCCATGTGAGAGGGCAAGTGTTTAACCACTTGACTAACCCATCATTAGCCATTAGAATTTGAAGTGGATTTGGCCTAAAATTAAAACCACCCCCCTCCACCCATTTCATTATAATGTATGATACATATTCACAAATCACATATAAGGATTGTAACTAAATTAAAATTAAAATTTTGTTATTTTGTAAACGTAACCTCATTTTTTGATGTGATGGAGAGACACATGCCAAACATCTATAATCATAAATGAACTATATAATATTCCCCTCCCCATGACCTGCTCTTCTTTTCTCCCCCAACATAGAAAGAGATTTTGAGGAATTGGAATATTTTTTGTTTTTTTGGTAGAGACACTTTCGAAATTTGAATACACTTTACTGCTACTTTATTCGGATGTTGTACTGTACCCGGCGTCCCTAGATCCACCTGCATCCCGACCCCTCGTGCAAGTGATGCAATCTCAATTTGTGTGTGGGATAAAGGCCAGACTCAGGAGGCGACAAAGTATTTGACTCTCGTTGTATAAAAAACAAAAACTCTCATTGTATCCAAGCAGAAGAGGACGGATGATCATATCGCGATTTACAATTTCAATTATAAATAATGAGGATTATGGAGAAGAACCGAATCATCGAAAACACAGTGGGACCCACCGGTTGTTTTTTTTTTCCTTCTTTTTTCCCAAAAATTGTTTTTTACCTTAGGCCCCACTATTTTTTGTGGTTTGAAAGCGTCGGGGTCGCTGATCCTGACTCGGATCCATCTATTTACTAGATGACCCACTAAGGGGCCATGCCCCCGATATTTTATTATTATTATTTTTTTTTGTATTTCCTTATTTTTTTCATTTTTTATATTAATTTCCTTCATTTTTTCAGTTTTTTTCTCTTCTCACATGTGAAATATCATTATTTGGCCCCCTTAAAATTTGAAAACAAATTTTAAATGTAAAATAATTGGTATAAATGTCATCCATATTTAAATATTCAAAATGTCATGTTAATGGAAACTAACTCCTCAATTCCTATTTATTCTCCTCTCTCTTCTCTTTCACATATTTTCTTCCTATATATTCTACTTCTATAAACATGGGTTAAGGGAAATATTTGAAAAAAAAAATTATTAATATTCAAAAAATTATTTATAATGAAAATTAACTTCTCAATCCATATTTATTATCTCATATCTCCTATTTTTCTCTTTCCTCCTTTCTTCCTATTTATTCTTTTTGGGTTTCTTTCTTTTTATTTAGGGTAAATATCACTTACCTCCCCTCTTACCTAGCAAATATATCAAACACATCACCTCTATTAATTTTCTCGGTGAAATTTAACTTTTACCTTTAAATATTTTTTTTAAAACCCAAACTACCATTGGCTAAAAATATTTTTTATTTTAAACCCTAAATTATCGTAATCACCAAAACAGTTAAAATACTAAATTACCCTCAATTAAAATGATTGTTAAAAAAACAAAACAACATAATTAAAATCCAAATTATGTTTAATTATTAAAAGCCCTAACATACCCTTTTTTTAATTATGGTGTTTTGGTTTTTAATAATCATTTTAATTGAGGTAATTTAGTATTTTAACTGTTAGGGTGATTACAATACTTTAGGGTTTAAAACGAAAAAAAATTTAACCAAGGGTAGTTTGGGGTTTTAGAAAAATATTTAACGGTAAAAATTAAATTTAACGGATAAAGTTAAAAGATGATGTGTTTGATATATTTGCTAGGTAAGATGGGAGGTAAGTGATATTATCCAATTAAGAGAGGGTGTAAGTGCTATTTGTCCAACTAAGAGGGGAGGTAAGTGATATTTACCCTTATTTATTCTACAATTGCGGAATAAGAAAAATTTGGGAAAAAATCTTCTGTACAATTAGGTTATCTTTCTCTTTTACTTATTTTTTTTATGTTATTATTTATTTGATTTTATATTATTTATTTTTGTATTTATTTTGCAATTTTTGTTATTTGATTTTATATTGTAAATAAAATGTCTATAATTACAAGGTAAATAACTATCATTGATTTGCGTCTCTTACCTATATTTTTTTTTTTTTTGCAACTTTTTTAGGGTTAAAGTCATGTGTTTTTTTTTTTTTTAACCGGTGACCTAATTTACCTATATCTTAATATAATAAAACAATTCATAGGTGGGGACTTTAATGGTTCTTATGAGGGACCACACAATATATGTGGCGAAAAAGCATCGATGCTTCCCCAATTTTATTATTCAGCCCTTGCTACTCTTTGAGTCCTTCCACCAAGAAGACCATGTGTGCGTGGTCTTTTTTGAGGGACGGACAACAGTTTTATTCATACACACCCAGTCAAACATCCCCTCTCGCAAAAAACAAAAACCCCCACCCAAAAGAAGAAAACCAATCAGGTTCATAATCTTCTCCTCGGAAGTTGGAACCTGGGGAAACCCCTTTTCAAGAGTTTTTTTTCTTTCCTTTTTTTTATTTGTTATTTTTATTTTTTCTAAACAAATTAAGGGAGAATGACAGCCCGAAAGGTTCAAACAGAAGTACAACTAAAGAACAAGAACAGAATTCAACCTATCCATATCCAGAGAATTAACAAATTATAGAATATTCCCAAAAAGGAAATTATAGAATTCTATGCTAGAACAGATCTCTAGGATTATGTCTAGAAGTCTCAAGTGGAACTCGCTGCTTTCCTTGTGAATGGTACCTGCAAAAAAACAAAGGGTTAGACCATTATCTTATAACAAACACAATAAAATAACGAATAAAAAAAAAACACAGAAATTTAACATAAGTTTACATTGTGTATGTTACTTCCACTAGCGAAGAATGACGTTATAAGAACTCTCACCTAAAACCCTAATTGAAAATCTCAAAATTTTCAATAATGTGGTACACGAACCGTACTACATCAGCCCTCCTCTGGACCTCTTCCACCATAAATCTTCCAAACCAAGAACAAGAATTTAGGTCAAAACAAAATACATTTGTGATTGAAAGGACGTCTCTAATGCATTTTGAGGAAGGGCTTTGATGGCAAAAACTCTTAGAAAGCCTAAATGCAAAGGGTGAATATTAAGGTTATATAGGTTTTGGGTGTTTACTAAACCTACTCGACTATGTCACGCAATGCTCAAACTAGGTCAGTCCTTTACATTCTAGATTCTTCTCCATCTATTTCGGAGTGTTTGGCGAGATTCTTACGCCCTAATCGAATCCCATCTCCTATACAAATAGAAGTAACCAAGTTCAACCACTCTCGAACAGTGGTCTATGTTTGGTCTGACCATACCAACAATTATAAATAAGATTATGTATAGAAGTCGCTCTCTAGAATCATTTTCTTTTCGAGAAACCTTTTAAGCATTTCATGCCTTTCACCCAATCAAACCGGCCTAGTTCTAAATCTTTTAATTACTAAGGCTGCGTTTGTCTGCAAAGGTGGGGTGTGTAAAAAAAAAATGTGGGTCTCATGTGTAGTGGTTTTAATAATTAAAGATAATTAAAGATAATTTAGGCTTTTAATAATTATCTTTAATTTGGATTTTAATTATTGTAGAAAAGTTATGGTGGTGGGTCCCACTTTTTACGTTTCTAAACTTTTCTCAACTTTTTCACAAAGTCCCACCAAATATGTGGAATTTTAAAATGCCTTGGGATGGGAAAGTTGGAGTGCCACATCAGCAGACAAGTTTATTTGATTCAAGAAAACTTAGTCTTTCACTTTCCCACCTCAAGCAACCAAACAATCTACAATTTTGGGATTTAAAGGAGAAGTAAGAAATCTACACTCTTTTCAAGAATTTTTCCACCCCTTTCACTTTCCCACTTCAAGCAACCAAACAATCTACCATTTTGGGATTTAAAGGAAAAATAAGAAATCTACACTCTTTTCAAGAATTTTTCCACCCCACCTTCATTTCAGCAAACAAATCGCAACCTAAATGTGGGGAAAGGATATGAGGTGAGTACAGTTTCAATGTAGACGATCCAACTTATAATTCTCAGATCATTTCCAGTTTCAACCCCAAAAAAATAATAAAGAAAAAAGACGGAATTGATTTCCAGTCATCCATATAGACCTCTGACCTTATTCCAAAAGGATAAAAGAACCACCAGCGGCCAGCGACTAGCGACGACTCCTTCCAATCAGGTTTTAGTCATCAAAATCTTAATTTTAACTCTCACGGAACCAATCAGGTTTTCTTCTTCTTTGGCGTTCTAATATGATTTATTCGTCTGGGTTCTGTGAATTTATTTCATTCTTCGGTCTCTTTCTCCAACCCGACTATCTCATCAGAATAAGGAGGAGGCAGGTTCGGCTGATTTTGGATATGAATTCATGAGTCATAGCAAGTGAGGGGCTATCCAAAATTCCATACCCTTTTAAACCCTACGTGCTTTTCTTCATCCTCAAGTCTACTACACAAACCTTTCTTCAATTAATTGCTACTTCTCCTTCTCATGTGAGATGGGGTTCAAGTTTTTGAGCCTTCAGATGATCCCCTGGTGGTTCCGCCTGCGAGTACTGGGGAGCAACATTCTCTCTTGTTTGTTGCAGCAGCAGCAGCAGCAACGGCAACTCCAAACTGATGTGAAACAGGAGTCATCCCCATCGTGGACGTCGCGTTCTATCATCAGGCTCATCGACTTGGACGGCCTTGTTAAGATTTACCGCCGGCCCGTCCACGTATCGGAACTGATGCTGGAGTTCCCGAAGCACCTTGTGTGTGATTCAGAATCGTTCTACATAGGGCAGAAGATTCTGGCTCTCTCCGAGAGCGACGAGCTCCAGCCAGGCAACAAGTACTTCCTGCTCCCTAAACATTTCTTCCAGTCCGTTTTATCATTCGTCACCATCGCGTCGTTTTCCTCTCCCATCACCAACAACTCCCACTCCAAATCACACAGTATCGAAGCAAGCACTTTTAAACAAGGCACGGACCTGTCAACCCTTCGATGTACGGAGGACTCCTACTGGGTCTCTTCAGATACGGGTTTCGGATGACTTCATATCGAAACTGATGGCCATGGAGGAGGGAAATGATGACAATGTAAACCCTATAAAAGGGAAAGCTGGAGTTTGCACGACTTCCTAGTTGCACAAGGATTATACGCAGCTAGTTGGGTGCAGTCGTCAATGGAAACCCAAGTTGGAAACCATAAGAGAGTTGGTCCCCCCCCCCCCAAAACCAAAAAAGGGGAAATTTTCGACCTGCGCCGCGGCCGCTCCCCCCCACCCCGAACACCCCCAGGATTGGAAAAGAAGATTCCATTTTTCAGAATTTTCCCCCCCACCTTATTCAAACAACGCGCCTAGAGAGTTGGAAAGGAGGAAATTTTCGACCTTTGCGATGAAGAGGAGGAGGAAGAAGAAGAAGGAGAAATTGCCTAGATCTCTGAATCGATCCGGATCAGCAGCAGCAGCAGCAGAAGAGCACCATCATCGGCTTCTTAATTGTAGTGGTGGTCTCATCCGAAATACTCCAAAAGGAAACGTTTATGGTCAGACTTAATTATCTGAGATTTAAAAAGAAAAAAAGGATCGTGAAGATCTTTCCATCTCAGATAAAAGATGATGATGCATTTGAAAAAGGGCAGTTGAAACTCCCAGATGTACTTGCAGTATATATTTTTCACGTTAACAGACTCTTTTACACGGAGGAAGATTAAAAGCACTTTGTCCCTCAAGTCATCCATTCAATCCTAGAGTGGTGCAAATTTATCGTCTTCTAATTCCTCCATTCAACCCATAGAGCAAAGTTTAAAGTATCCCAAGCTGTTATATTGGATGTCTTTTCATTGAATTATATTAAAATACATTGACCAGTACAGAATTGTATGTCTCCTAAAATTACCGGAATATGATATTCCATACCAATACTTTAAACCTTGTCATAAAGATGCCATACATGAATTAATTTGAAACAGGCTAGATTTGAGAAATAAAAGAGAAAGAAAAGCAGAAACCACGTTGAAGAGAAACATGTGAGCCAGGAGAAAATGATTTGGAATACCGAGATGAGAGATGACACAGTAACACCCGTCCATTAGTTTCACAGAAACCCTAAAAACCGCCTTCTTCTTTTTAATTACGGAGGTGAAGAGCAATTTCCAATCCACATGGATCCCTCCGAAAAATTTTCTTCTCAAGAATCTAAGTGGGCACGCTGAAATTAATGTTTTCAGTCGATACGCTTAAATGAAGTCGAGTTCAAAAGAACAATCATCATTTACCCAAAAAAAAAACAATTATCAGTGATGAATGCGATTCCCGAATTTCCCCTCTGCTAATAAGGTTATAGATGTGATGTTAGAGATCTAGAATTAATGCCGGTAAAGAGATCGGTAAAGGTAAACAAAAAAAAAGAAAAAAAAGAAATCGGTAAAGGAAGTCAGTGATAAAAACAAGACCTACGTATCCCAGCTTACGAATCTTTATGCGTGAAAAGATTACAATAAAGTAGAAAATTCATTTAACATCCATAAATCCCACCTAATTGCATCGTCTTTGCCATGATAATAAACGGGAGAAACCAACTTTCTCGGTCTTGAGCCAAGGCTAGTACATGGTACGTTTCTTGATTGAGTCTATCACTTTGTTTGATATCGTTATTATTGCTGTGAACTTGTCATAGATGAACCAGCGGATTCCATTGGGAAAAAAGGGTTTCAAGCATGGCTGGAGATCCCTTCCTATAGGAAAGACGCTTGGTTCCATACAACGGCTACACTTGCAGGTAAGGTTTAAAGTATTGATATCGAGTAACGTATCGGTCAAGTGATTTTAAGAGACGTATAGTCCTGTATTGAGTCTTAGATCACTCTAGCTGCTGTATTTCAGTATAAAATTCAATGGAGAGACATATCGAGATGTATTGTATCAGTTGGGTCAAATATGAATATATATCAACTAGTATCATATAGTTTTGTGGGATACTTTAAACCTTGCTTGCAAGCTTTAGAGCCCTCCCTAAGAGAAAGACAAAGAGAGAGGATTCCAGTGCTTCAATAGAATCGAACTAGGTTGTGAACGGAGTTCTTTGTTTCGTCTGACGAGGACATTGCAGAGTGTCTAAATCCATGTGAAGACAAGAAATCAAAAGACGGTACTCTTCGTTGGTACCATAGTAGTCGAAGAAACATCTAGCTGTGGTTATCCATTGGGTAGCCGCTCAGTTGTTGCTTCTGCCATGTCAGATCCGGCGAATCGAGGAAAATTCAGCGATGGTCACTCAGCCTGTTGCTTCCGCCATGTTGGATCCGACAGGTCATACCAATGTTGTGAACCCAATTTTTGGGAACCTAGAGCAGAGGAATTTTAGAGGGGTTGGGAGAAGAACTCCGAAGACTGGGGAATTGGGAAGGAGAAGAAGCACATAGAATAAAGAGAGACTCATAAGCTTGGGGAACAATATTCTTCATTACCTTCTCATGACATACCCTGATCCATTTATATGCTAGACTCTTACTATAATGACCATACTAACCTTTACTAACCATGGTCTATTTTCCAATAGAACATTCCAGCCCACACTTCCTTGCAATAAACCCTATTTGAGGCCCTACTCTTAACCAGGATCATAACAGGATTTGTGTAAGTTTACCTTCGTTGAAAGAAGAAGTAAGTGTAATAACTAGAACTTCCGCAGGCTTCCCATTCATTTTGAGAGCATCTTGCAAATTTTTTATCTATTTCTTTCTCCACAGGAAAAAAAAATTTATTGTTTTCTTGAATCAGTGGCGGTGCTGATGATCAAAAGTGAAGAAGTTTGCTCCACACAATCTGTTCCTTTGACCCTGCTTGAAGTTGGAGATACCAAGAGATAAGATTAAACCAAAACTGAGTTCCGCAGTTTTGAGAAAGATTTACAGCCCAATTAACTGAATCATGTGATGTAAACAACTTTGAGTTTTTATTATTATTTTCTTTTTTCCTGTTTGATTTAGTTACCACTTGAAGTACAACTAGCAGTAAAGAAAATAAATTAAATAAAACCATGACATATATAAACCTTTAGGAGCATATTAAAGGAGAGGATCAATATGTTTTCACAACAAAGATGCAGAAATTGTGTGACAATTTTGATAAAAATCAAATCCAGGAATGTTCATTGGGAATTAACCGATGATTTATCAGAAAGCAGCAGTCTGTAGATTGTTTCCCACTTACCTTCCCAAAAGCGGTAAAAAACAAGGAAGATGGTAAACTAATTTCCTACCCTGTAAATAGTATGAATTTTCACTCACGCTCAACACAACCCCAACAAAAAATTATGAAAGGTAATATATGTGTGTAAAAAGCATGACATACTATTGATTACAATCAGAAGCAAACAAAAGAGGGAGCAACATGCGAGATGGAATAATACAAAGGGCAGCACAAGTTGGCATATTAGGTTGTAGGAACTATTCAGGAAAAACGATCAAACACTCGTAAAGGTCCTGCAAATTCTTACCTGACAGTGTCATTCAGTTTCTTCAACTCTGTAAGTGCCCCTCAACTGTTCCTCCAGCAGCACAAGGGAGGAATCAAGCCTCAGTATTCTTCTAAATAAATAACCAACAAAAGCATATTAACCCATGAAGCTCCGGTCAAGAAAGCTGCAACGGGGGGAAATCCTGGCAGGTAAGTGCAAGTGCAACAATGTCAACAGGGCAAATGCATGCAAGAGCAACCACATACACTGCTGAATAATTTGCATTAAATTCAAAACTACTAACCATTGATGAAATAGCTCAAACCAGGCTTTTTGGATCTATTGAGGGAACACCTCCATGGCTCAGGTACAATGCCCGTAGTGAGCTATAAAATTATGGCAAACCCCTAACAAGCAAAAAACCAAGAAAATATTTCTTTGAAGGAAGACTGACTTGCTTTCTCGTATGTCTTTCCTGATCAAAGACAATCCTCATATCTCTCAGACTAATTTGATCAAATTTATGACGCCCCATCCATTTCATGACTCAATATGTCATTATTCCCTGCCCACTTCAGCTAAGGTGCCCACGTTTGGTACACATCTTGAATTTCTGCTTGGGATGTCAGAGGGAGACATATATCAGGGGAAAGGCTTGACAACTGCTTGACATGTCTGCAAACTATTCAGTTGATCCTTTCATTAGTCCAACCTCAAGAGGAGAATGAGGTAAAGAGAGGCCAGTGTGGCAATTTCCACCATACCATCATTCACTGGAGAGGACAAAAACCATCTGTTCCCGAATCATACAAGCTTTTCACAGGAAAATGCTTCCAAGAATTAGAGAAGCCAAACACAATCTACCAACGCCAAGCTGTACAAGTTGCACTTAAAATCAGCCTGGAGGACAGCTGAGAAACTGTCCTCAAGGAGCATCTTGACGAGGATGAAAGGCAGGAGAAAAGGAATCTACAATTTTCCAAAAGTCAAAGAAGACAGACACCATCTCCAAATTCCAAGCTGTGGAATTAGTACTTAACATCTACTGGGAGATGGGGTGAGAAACTGTTTGCTAGAGCATCTAAGATGACATTGCAAGCCAAGCAAAGAGGCAATCACACAAGTTGCCATGTCCATGCACAGGCAAAGGTTTATAAGATGCCAATCATCACCAAACTAGTGGAGCCCCAACATTCATTTATTAATGAGAAAATCACAAACCTCCGCTGGTGCAAATGATTAACTCTACCAACCTTAAAAATCTAGAAAATTCAGAAACATCCCTAAATGTGAATAAAATTACAATCACCCCCCTGCAGTTACTTTAAAGCACTCAAGTGACGTGATGTGAACCAGGAATCTAAGGTTTAATTTATTGATGCAAGACCTAGATCTAGGTTCACCCTCGGGATCCTCCCTCACAAGTGAATCAGCAGTAAACATGGGTTTGTATAGCCTGAGGTTAACAGATTAGTTCAATAGGGTGGTTCTAAGGTTGAGAATGGGCCTTTATGGTGTTAATGGAGGTTAGTGTTTATCCTGCAGCAGTAAGAATTGAACGGGTAATGGTAGCCTGGTTGGGCAATTTTATGATAGAATAATAGCTCAAACCTTGTCGAGAGATCTCAGATATGATGAATGCAATCAATAGATCAGTCGTGTATGTAATGGTGAATGAATCAAAGAGAGATTAAATGGATAGAGACAAGGAGGATAGAAGTTAGCTCCTTAACAAGGCAGCAGGCTTCATACGGAAGATGGAGGACTGATTCCACAGTCAACTGATGAATTTAGGACTCAACCACTTAAGCACCAAACGGGACTTTGAATCACCAAGAACAATGAAGCTGGATGACATCTTTTAAAGGTCTCCACGCATGAATACATCAAACAACGTTTGCAAAGCAATTCTGGAAATCATAAACTCTATGGTGCCTTTATTCTTGCCCTAAAGGGGGTTAAATAGAAAGCATACAATTCTGACTCAAAAAAGGACTATATATGTCTACCAGGAAGCGTGGTTTATGACAACTGGACTAGCAACAGCTACGATACACAAAGAATCATTACCATCATTTCTGACGTGTGTATTAGCCAAGAAAACTGATTTGGTTTTGCAGATTGCGCCATATGACTACTATGCTCCTACCGACAAGGCAATAACAAGCAGTGCCCCAGAACTTTCAGTGTCGACAAAACAAGTACCTTACATATCTTGCTGTCTGCTTGATCATCTATGCCAATTGAACATTCCGAGACATTTTAAAAGCATTATTCCCTACTTTCAACTCCACAGGTCATCAAACTTGCTGAGGGCAACCCAACAGGGGATTCTTCATGAACACTTTCTGAATATTTTAACCTCCCCTCAACGCTTGGATAAACAAGGCAAGCATCCGTGCACTCATGTGTACCATATTCATTCTTCTCAAACATGGCTGTGTACATGGTATGGCCATGCGGCTGCCAGTGACTGATGCTGACATTCATGGCATGTGCCCCTCCCATACTGCTGAGGCACATGGCTCTCTTGTATGGTTCAACAACTCACTAGATCTTGTAAGATATCTATCTTTTAAGGAAATACAATGAGATGCCATTCAAAACCGTAGACTACTCCAGCTCGACCAAGGACTTGGTTATCTTGGTCATATCTTGGTAATATCTCAATAACCTTGTTCATATACTACATATATTTCAGTTAGAACTTGGGAGAATCTCGATAATATCTTGGATATCTTGACGAAATCTTGGTAAACACTCAGAAATTCAATGGGAAATTTAAGCTTCACACTGAAATATGGCTTTGGTTTCAACCAAAAATATATATATATATAGGCAAGAAGTTGGATAATGAAATCAAGATCTTGATATATGCTCTCTTGGTCAGTGTGGTCTATGCATGTGGTTGGGTTGCTAATGTTGACTTGCTACCAATGCATTGTGAGTGATTGTGGCCCCTACTACAAGCCAATGCCTTGCCACCTAGCTGCATGACCCTTTCCATCTATTCATTTCAACTATTCTTCTTGCCATGCTACACCATGCATGTCATGCTAAATGCAGATCACATGCTATGGTACCATCTCATGCCCATGGACACTACATGATGCTACTTTATCATATGCAATTTAATCATTCATGCACTATACATCTCATATCACATCATTGGTTCACACGCATCCTCCATACCCTAGCCATTACCACAACAACCACATCATGCCATTCATTATCATATCCATGCATGCCAAGTTGCCAACATGAATCACATGAATCACACATGCATCAAAATACCAAACTTGGAACCCTTTCCAAACCACCAAACTTGAAATTTCCATCCAACAAAACTTTGGATTTTCTCTCAAGATAATCTCCTTCTGAAGAAAGTGGATCCCTAACTAAATGTCACTTCTCTCCAAAGGAAGACGCAACTAACCTAGCATATTGATGAATAATTAATCTTATGTAGGCATCAATCTTACATACACTAACTAAAGTACATTGTGTTGACCTGCAATGATTAACACCTCTCAGGTCTGTAAACCACGAAACTATCATCATAACCGTTTACAGTAAACATTAGGTAACAGCCAATGTCAGGCTCTTGAATGGTCAAGTTTGACTAAAGTTTACTGACATCCATATTTAGAATATCCATTTCCAAAAACAAACAATGATGCAACCATGCAAAAAAGGAACCAACTCCATCCCTGATGGAGAACACTTTGAGTCTCATATGCACATAGGAACCCATAATTGGTCATTCACTTTTAACAGGAACTACAGGTCTAGCTCTCCCCAATCCTCTCTTACCGTAACTTGAACCTCCAATATCCCTACATCATTGTAACTCTCCTCTTCACTCTTACGAGTCTTATCTCACTCAAGCTAATTAAGGCTATGACACAGGTATAGATACTTTCCACCATTGAGGGTACCAATCAAAATTGATACACTCTGAGAATGAACCTTCAGACACACGATCGCCTAATCTCTTGGAGCTTTTCGAGAGGGAATTCTGAGCCCCTTCTTGAACTGAAATGATATTTTTTCCATTTTACATTGGGGAAAAGCTGGCCCATCGGACCTACCATTTGCCCTTTGACTGCAAACTGATGGAATAAAATAATCATTTTTGGATTCGGTATATACATCAAAATACCCGATAACTAATTAAACTGCATTGATTTGATGGGCACGGTTACAGCATGAGAATCCGTTGTCCCAACATGGTTCCAACTTTCAAGAATCAGGATTGGATTGGATCCGAGAACGGCCAGTTCAGATCCTAATCTGCCATAACAGATCTCAATTTTGAGATATTTAACACGATCTATGCCTAATAACACCATATTGCAGTGATACCCTTAATTTGTATTCATTTATTTTTTATTTTTACCCTGATATCCATCTTAGGGTTCTTGGACCGGTTAAAATCCAGTTTAGATATAAGGATCCAACTCAGTCTTTTCATACCGGTCCACTAGCAACAGTGGTGCGAGGATCGACTGCTACGACCAGCTACAGAGGTTTGTCAACGAAGCATTCGGTGCGGAAAGAGAAAATACCTTTAACAAGTACTAAACAAAGGGCATCAACAGTGAAAATCATCAAAATCATATTGAACTTTTTATTAAGCTCATGGGAAACTTATTCGAGGGAACGAAGACACAGTCAGAAAAAAAGGTTTTCCCGTTTACTCTCCAGACCCGGGACCAATGTCATCGCCAAATTGCAATCCATACCTGTGTACGTAGACGAGTTTTTCCTCGCATAACGCATAAAAGTTGTTGAGAAAACGAGACGTATCCACTATGAAGATGTTGACCTGATGGAATAATTATATAAGACTTTGCCAATCGAAAGTGAAGCGGAGACAAGCACACGCAGAAAATTTACCAGATAGAGTGTTCTTTGATCGGAAACGGAAAGAGCAGCTTCCTCTTTTTGCTGATTTTGTTGTTGCTGTCCCGAGTTGCGAGACTCATCGATTGCAGTAAAAGGATGAGTGCCCATGGGAGCCGTTATGGATTTCGCGAGAAGAGCCTTCCTCTGGTCCTGCCCGGATCACGAGAGCTGGAACTCCTGGCCTGTGTCGATACAACAGGAGACTACGAGAGGCAGAAGGAATTAAAGGGCTGGTCATTTTTTTACTTTTTTCCCGTTATCTTTCCTTTTCCCCTCTTTAATCCAAATTCCAAACCTCGACGCTTCTTTTATTTTCTCTTCCTTCTTCTTTAATAATTATTATTTTCCCTCTTTTTTTCTTTTTTTTTTTTTTTTTTTTTTTACATTTTTTTTCTCCCTTTTTCATAGAAATACAATGTATTTATTTTTCTTCCTCCGTCTTTTATTATACTAGTGCTTTTTTTCATTTGGCCCACTTATATTGGGCCCAAAATTTTGTTCAACCACTTAAGGGCCTGTTTGGTAATATGAATTCAGATATTTGAAATCTTTGGATTCATGAATGGCAAGATTTATATCCGTTTGGTTATGAAAATCTCTAGATTCATGAAATCTAAAGATTCATCTTTTTATACTAAAAACGTGAATCTGTAAATTTATGGGGTATGGGGTGAAATCTAGAGATTTCATCCCTACTCTAAAAACGCTAAATATTTGCGCATTCACAAAAATCGCAATGAATTCACATATTTCATTCCACATATTCGGTTAACCAAACAATTAATTTTATAAATTATAACTCCATAAGTTTGAAATCTCTATATATTTGAAATCTCCATATTTATGTAATTAAACAGATCTTAAGGGCCTGTTTGGTTACATAAATCTAGAGATTTCAAATCTTTGGATTCATGAATCTGAGAATTATACCCGTTTGGTTGTAAAAATCTCTAGATTTATGAATTCTATAGATTCACCTTTTTACACTAAAAACGTGAATCTGTAGATTTATGGGTAATGGGTGAAATCCAAAGATTTCAAAAAAGCTATACATTTGCACATTCACAAAAACCAACGTCGATCAAATATTTTTTTAGGATGAATCCACTGATTTCATTCCACAACCAAACACTTAATTTTATAAATTATGACTCCATAGATTTGAAGTCTATAGATTTGAAATCTCTATATATTTGAATTCTTTAGACTCATGTAACCAAACAAGCCCTAAGTGAATTTTATTTCAGTTGGCCCAAAGTTATAGACTTCATAAATTACAAAAAACTCAAAGTTAACTTTATAACCCTTCCTGGTAAATTGAAATGTGACCTGACCTAAATTCCCTTATCCCACTCAAATTACTATATTATCCCTAGTTTGAAGTTTCCTCCCAACATCTCTCTTTAACCTAACCACCACCCCTTCCCTGCACCACTTCCCCACCTCCCCTCACTGTCCCTTTAACCCTTACTAGAAAAATGGTTTAATAGCAAATAATAGAAGAGAGTTAATTTTCTTACTTTCAAGATCCAAAATCCAATGAAGTCACGTGATTTTCTCTACAAAATATGTCTTCTCTTGCTTCCCACGTGCTCTCTAACCTTTTCCAATCCTCTATGCCATATGCTAATATAATAATAAAGAAAATCAAGAGTTTAAAATTTAAATAGGGGTTCTGGAGGTGAAAATCCTAAAACCATATATATAGTCCCAACTGACTAGCTAGGGTGGTTTGCCGCCCTAAATAGTCAAAAACACTTGTACATGCCTAGGGAGCATTAGAAAGGCTCTTAATTAGGTTAAGGCATTTCTCCACTCTGTCACTCGTGAGCTAGAAATCCATTTAGCTAAACCATATGGGTTATTGTTGGATTTTCTTTCAGTTTCCAACAAAATGGTAGTACCACCGTCTTCATCATCCAAATCCATGTGTTATAATGTCAAATCAATGGTTTCAAGTTTGATGGCCCACAATTTTTTCCCACTAGATGCTCCAATCTCAGGACCTGCAATTAAGATTTATGATTATGATTCTAGGGGCTGTCACAGTTTGATCTCACATAATATACATGTAGGTTGTTCAAATGTCCATTGAGACAATATGGTATTAGCTAGTGGACCCGTATTAAAGTGGTGGCAAAATACCAATTTAAACTCAAGGTGAATTGAATAGCTTCCAAAAAGAACTTCCACCATACTGAGTGTTCATTTTGAGAGGTTTGGGAATTCATTGTAGATAGGGTCTTCCCTACTAGTTTGGAAGAGAATCCCCCGTTAATTGATAGAAGAAAAACCTGTTTATTAGGGTATTACGAAAGATTTGTACTAGAAAGTCAAGAGTTCGGAATATTAGCAAATGAATGATAACTCCTTGACTCGTTGAGATATTCAACCACATATGCCACAATTGAATTTCGTGGCCACTGATAAGGATTTGGGGGCCCACCTTATGATTTGTGGCGTTTGGTATCCTTGGGTCTAGCTAAAAAAAGGCAGACCTCCCATTACCAATTTCTCATATAACCATTATTTCAATTAGGGGCAATCGAGGGGCAATATACAAACTCAACTGTTTCATGTCCAAATCATTTATTTTCTTAGACTTTTGGGTCAAGTGATAAGAATTTGGGAACTATTTGGCTTTCAAAGTTTTGACCCATATTAATTTAAGGCTGACTTAAATGTTTCTATCATTGCTTTAATAGGAGTCATTCATTGTGCACCTACATCCTCTTAAAGCCCAATCTTCCGAGGCATTTTGGTTTGCAACACTTGTCACATGAGATTAAGGTGATTTTTTTCCCCCATATTCCATTGCCAACAATTTCAGCATAATGAGTATAGATTCTTGCAAAATGTATTCATAAATTTAAAGCATTGCGTTTGGCACAGAGACATTGCATTAATATATCCCTCTATGCATATGATAGGATTGAAGTTTTCCAAATCTCATTTTGTTTAGTATGATTTGTAGGGTTTGTTCTCTTTTATTTTACATTGAAGAGATTAGTTCCTAAACATATTGCCTCTTTTTTCATCTTTATTGCCCCTAGGGTTTGTAGGAGTTGTGATTTGTCATTATTGCTTACATTTCTATTGAAGAACACTTGACTATTCTTCAAGTTGTTTTCCTGCCCTGTCAAAGACAAATTAAATCGTTGCTTTTAGAACTAGGAGATCCTCATTATTTGAACAATATTATTTGTTAGAATCGTTTTCCGGCTTTTATCAAATAACAGTGGTCTGGATACAAATTTTGACTATTTAGTAATCTCTATGCTCTTTTTCTTTTTAGCAGAGGTAGGAAGGAGTTGGAGGTCGCGTGTGAATGAAATTTGCATATAGTGTCAATTTTTGTTGTTGAATTATTAAGACATGCATTTCATTCTTAAGAATAATGAAAAAGTCGATATTATTTTGCAAAAAACATTCAGGTATGAAAAATTAGACTAGTTAATTCCTTAAGATATGTATAGAATGACCTTATGTTGCCAAATGTTTTTGAAAAAATTACATAATTATTGCTTTTAGTGTTCGTTTACAGAAGTAGTAACTCAATGTTTCAATTAACAAAATTAATTAAAATTGGGTTTGAGTTTAAAAAATGAATTAAAATAATGAATTTTCATTTTCTTTGACATTTTACTCTAAAACTAATCACAATGACGGTAAAAATCACTATTTTGTTTGAAGGGAATAAATCGTTATTTTTCATCATTTTTAAACATTTTCATTTACGTATCCGTATGATCAATTTCAAAAGTGAAGATGTTCAAAAGTATAAAAAATTACTATGTTTGTTGATTTTATGAACTCTTAAATTTAGTTTTAACTAGATTTCATTGGAAACCAAAAAGAAAGAAAGTTTTAACTAATTTTATTAACTAAAATATTGGATGACTAATTTTGGAATGAAAACCTAAAAGCAGCTGATCGCTTAAATTCTTCAATATATATATATATATATATATATATATATATATATATATATATATAAATTTTTTTTTTTTTTGGGCGTCGTTCACTCGTTTTGGAGAATGGAACGCCTATGAGCCTAATCCCTGTTCTATCTACAGTAGGTACAAATTGCGTTATCGCGTTGACAATACTACCCTCCTATGCACGTTGCAGGTGTTGGAACGGTAAAATCATAGGTGGACCGAAACCGAAAGGGAGGATGGGGAGAGTAGGGCGATTGTTGATCGTCGCTGTCATTGTCGCGTCGTTGGGGATTTTGAGATCGTTGAGCCAGCAGTATGGATGGGACAAGGACGCAGCTCTGCAATTCTTCCGTGATTTGTCGGTACGATTGGGATTTTGGGCTATTCCTCTTTATGTTCTTGCTCACACAGTTACACTTGCTCTCTGTTTGCCCTACGCTGTTTTCTTTGAAGCCGGTGCTTCTCTGCTTTTCGGTTTCTTTCCTGCTGTTATCTGCGTTTTCGCTGCTAAGGTCCTTGGAGCTTCTTTATCCTTCTGGATTGGCAGGTGACATCTCCGACTTCCATTTTGCATTCTGTTGTTCTTTCGAATTTGCAGTTGGTATTTTTAAACTCTAGATGCACCTTGTGTTCCTTGTGAAAGAAATCAATCCCTTCTGTTGTTTCCCCTTCGTGGATTGATAAATTGGGTGTGGGGTACCGGATGGCAAATTTTTTTTCTGGACGTGTTTCTGCTTCTTCTGGCTGTGGTTATGCTACAGTTCAAGACGATAGAGGGTTATGACCGTTAAGGATCCCTTCCGGTTGGGAGAAAACTGTTAAAGTTACTTGATTTTCTTTTCTTTTCCTCTTCTTCTTCTTCCTTATTTTATTTTATGTTATTATTATTTTTTTATTTTTTCAAAAAACAAGTCTGAGAAGTTGTATAGGTCCTGTGGTAGTTCCAACCTCAGTATTTACTAGTCCTTCTTCCTTCTATATATACCCGTATATATTTATAGTTGAATTATCACAGAATAATATTATATAACTGGTGTCTTCTACAACCTTTGATTTCGTTAACGGTATCAGAACCATCTTGAGCGCACTCGTTCTTTTTCCCTATGTGAGCCTTCTTAAGTGTCTCAAACTTTGTGACCCTTAGGCCTACTCTGGATAATTTTCCCTTGTTGGAGATGCATATCTCTTCTCTCATTGAAAGCCAGGATTTTGCTCTTTTATCACTGGCAAATGCTCTGCTCTGGGTTGTGTGATTCGCTGTGTTAGGCCCTCAAGAGTATTGCACTAAAATTGCCCAAGTTCTATGGTAACTCTATTAGGATTTGGGCTTTATTAGAAATGACGTAGTTCACGTAATGGGATTCAGCTTTATTTCAAGTGTCTATGGGCTTAAGTATCAATCGGGGTTTTGAGCTTTGGGAATTGAACATCCGTGTAGGGTTTAATCAATATAAACCTTAGGGATTGGAGCACATTTTGTTCATCAAAGAGTTGGTCCTAGCTAGTAGTTACTCTGAAAAGAGTTCTGGTAAATATAGAACCCCTAAATTAGCGAGTTCAGCTATTCGGAAGTCTACTTATTGCATTACATTCTTTTTCTTCGAAACAATAATAACTTTTTGAAAAAAGGATTTATGGAATATAAAAAACTTGCATTGGAAGTTTTAGCCTTTGCAAGTTTCCCTAGGTTTTGTTTTGGTCAATATTCCTTCTTGGCAATTCTTAAGATCCCCCCAGCTGCTATTATGTTCTATCTTTTCTCGTTTTCATTCTTATTCAATGTTGCTATTTATACATGCTATTAGGGACTTCATTATTCTTGAAGGGTATAATGCCGTAATTTTTTCTCAAAATTGTGACATAGTCTGAATCTTCTGTTACCGTGTTCATCAATATCATCGTGTGGTTGGGATTTCTATGTAAATGTTTACATTTGGTAGCAACTAACTCTAGATATCTAGGTTTTGAAGTTCCAGGGCTGAACTGCACATAAAACATTGTAGGATAACTGTCTAACAGACTAGGATTTACAGGGGTACGAGAAAATAAAGCAGGCTCGATGTGCTGTGGATCTGTTAGAAACAGAAGAACCCTACTTGGTATTTTGCCAGAATATACAAAAATCTGAAAGAAACTAAACCCTTTATACATAGTACCGGCCGGAATATACAGAAATCATTGAGAAACTAAACCCTAACTGATATTATACTTACATAGTTCAAAACATAAAGCAGAAAAGACCAAAACACTGTTCGCGTTAACAGTGTCATGGCCCTATCTGATGAGTTACTAGGCCTGATGTAACTTGGGCTGGACCCCCAAAAATTGGCCCAAAAGTCTAGACCCAAGAAGCTGCCGAACTACCCCAGGGGTATTAATCCCCATAATCCCAGAGCCAGGGACTCACTTTTATTTTTTATTTTATTTTGGTCAATCTATTGTGAGTTATTTAAGAGTTTTAGATGAAGTCAGTCAGTCGGTTGGTTGGTTATGATAAGGTTATTAGTTGGTTGGGATAAGGGTCCTAATCTTAAGGGGCTTTATCTCTTAGAGTTAGTTTTATTCTGAAATTAGTAATTGAGTCCTTATTTAGTAGTATTTGTTAACTTAAAGTCCAAGTTATGAGGTAGTTGGATCCTTATTAGTTAGGGAATCCTTAGTTGAGTCAATTTGAGTTTTGAAGACTATAAATAGCCTAGTCAATAATTGTAATTTTTAGATTGATTTGATGAATAAAGTTATGATTTGAAGAATGGACTTGAGAGAAGTCATGGGATCCCGAGATGGGTGACCTGCGGCTGGGTTTGAGATAGTTTTCTGCAATTTAAGCTTTCTTCTTCTTCTCCTTCAAGCATTCAAGCACGTCCAGCAAGCTGTTACAGTTTACAAGTAGGTATAGAAGTGTTTCTACCCCTTATCCACCTTCCCTAAGTCATCGCACTCCTGCCCCAGCCCCCTGTGCATTACAGTAGCACCATCCCCTACCCTGCAAGCCCTAGTAACCCCTCCTTTTGCTATTTCAGACCTGTAGGAACCCGTCCCACCCCATTTGGTTCTCAGTTTTGGCAGTAAATAGGGAACTAGAACATAAATCAGAAGTTCCTGCACTTAGTTGAAAGGCTCCAGATCCTGAAACCCCAAAATTCTACCACCATTCAGGCTCTAATTAGTGTTGGTTCATACCTAAGAAGATCCTGGAAATCTAACCTAGATCCTTGGTTACATTATTGGTGTCAGAGCTGCATGAACCAGCAGTAGTCAGAACTATGGGCGATTCAATGTATTGCTGCAAGGAAGAAAATAAATTCGAAGACCCCTATGGCGGCCCCTCCATCAGTGTCAACTTAAAGGTCTTTTCAGCAGAGCAAGAAGAAGAAGACTGGAGGAGTAGTCGCCCCTTCGACACTAAGTCCAATCATGTGAGCACAAAGCTTTGGTACTAGCTTCAATGTGGTGTTTGAAGATTTTGTGAAGAGGGCTGATTTTTAAAGAGGCACCCCCAAACTCATAGAGTCTCCCTTGTAAACAGTGAAGAATTAGAAGCCACTCATAGGTGCCTAGTTCCCATTAGGCTCCATTTTTACTTAGAGGAGATATGGTGTGTAGTACCCATGGGAGTGTCGGACATTATTTTAGGGGGACCTTGGTTGTATGATAAGAATGTAACTATCATGGGGAGAGAAAACAAGTGTAAGTTCACGGAAAAAGGCTTGAGAATTGTACTCTTACCCTTGGACCTACTAGTAGAGATTAGGAAGAAGCAAACCAGCTCAGAAGGACTCCAATACCCAAACATAACACTTAGTGGATCCCGAGTCGGAAGGATCCAGTCAAAAGTAGGGTGCATGTTTGGCCTTGGCGGCCTTGACCCACCCCTGAGCTCGAATACGGGTTGGGCTAAAGATTTTGGCCCTAAGGGTAGTTAAGGGCCAAAATATTCTAGTTAAGGGCCAAAATATTCTGGCCCTGAACTAGGGCCAAGGGCGGGCCTAGGATTACTCTTTGGCCTGCTCGGCCAGTCCTGACCCGTCCTTGATTTTTGGCCTTGACCTAGACCCTGATTTTGGTCCTGATTTTGGCCTTGATCATGGCCTTGATTTGAGTTTGGATCCTCCACCCACATGGAGAGGAATTAATTCCAATCCACATGTGTGGATGCTTGACACGTGTCAACTTAAAAAAATATGATCCTTAGGAATCACTTTTTTCACTTACCATTAGAAGTTGTTGACCAAAAATCTTGATTAATTGGTGTTCTATGATTGGAGATAGTCCATCTTCTTGTCATTCTTTTTGTGGTAAATCATCCTCCATCATTCATGCCAAAGCCCTTGTGTATTCTTTTATGGTCATCTAACCGTTTGAGATTCTATGTGCCTGTTGAACAAAGAAATATCATGCATTTGTTTTCTGTTGAAATATGATGGAGGCATGTCAAGGGCCATATGCATCAGTAGGAGGACCATCGTTGTTGGGATTTTTGGGTGAGGTGATTGTTGTTGTGACTCTCAAAATCCTAAAAACTATTGGTTATGCCTTTCAGATGGGTAGTTACAAGTTTGAATTGAAGCATGATATTGCATGGTTTCCTATTTTTCATTTGAAGGTAAGGACTATAGTAAGGATGCAATAAAACTTTTCTTCATTTTAGTGGTGACACCAACACCTTTTGGTGATTTCTTTTAATTTATTGTTGATTGAAAATTTAAAACTTTGTGTAGGGTTTTCAATTTCCATCACCAAAGCAATGGGAGACTTTTAGAGCCCAATATTGAATTATGGAGTGTGAATTTATTTATGTTTAAAGCAACAATATTAATTTATTGACTATTTTATCATTTTGTAGGAGCTTGAATCATCAATTCCTTTATGTATTTTATTTTTGTATGAATTTATTTTTGATATTTTAGGACCAAGGATAGGGCCAATCAGGGCTAGGGACAGGGCCAACCAGGATCAACCCATCCAGACCAAGGTTATTAAAGCGGCAAAGCGACCAAAGCGATTGGGGCTCCGTCTTGGCGGTTAGGCGATTAAGCGGCGCTTAGGCGGCAATAAAGCGACCAAAGCGGTTTAGTCAATATTTTTAATATAACTACTTTTTAATACAAATACTTTTTATAATAAACTAAAGTACTAAACAAACATTCAACAATCACATTCATAAAAATAAAATAAAAAAAAACATTCAAGAATCACAATTATGAAAAATTATCCAAAAAAAGATTAAAAACATAACTTCATCTCATCAAGCATCATAAGATTCATAACAATAATTATATAGTATGTACTACATCAGTAATCAATGTGAAAAATGAAAATGAAAGTAGTAATTTTACATTCTTACTTACCTCTATGATAGTGTGAGGCCAAATAAGTGTCTTGTACTCTTGTGCATAGATCAGTAATCATAATTAATGGATCCATTTTTCCTTTTTTTTAACCAAACAGTGCCGACATGATAAATTAATAGATATCATTATTCCGATTTTCAAGTCATTGTTTATTTAATGATTCATTGATTATCAATGTTGAATATGGCTCATGCCTCACATTTTGTTGCCGATAGGCACTTTGGGCCTCGGAGTTCATTTGCAAATTGGGCTTCGATTCCGAAATGGCTCACATATTTAAATTTATATACGGCATTTTAGAATAAATTATGATTAAAAAAAGAAAAAATAGTATGCACAAATTATAAAATGTCAAAAAAATGGTTACTTTAGCATCTAGGTGGCAATATGGCACAAAAGACGGCAAAACAGTAGTGCCTAAGCAAAAAAGCGGCAAGAAATCAGCCCGTTAGTTAAGCGGCAACAATTTAAGCGGTTCAAAAACCGCTTTGCCACCTAGGCGGCCGGTTAGGCGCGCTTAGGCGGACACTTTGATAACCATGATTCCCGACCCGGCCCAATTAGGGCCAATCAGGGTGGGAATGGGCTTGGCTTGGCCTTGTAGGGCTTAGGGCTAGGGACACTAATCCTTGGCCTTGAATTAGGGTTAGGGTGGGAATGAGCTCAGATTAGAATACATAAGGCTGGGTTTGGGATTGCAAAAGCCCAGCCAAGCCCAGCCCAACCCGGCTGAGTTGTAGCCCTAGTCAAAAGAACAACCAAGACACCACCACAGCTCCAATGCCAAGGCTCCACAAATAGATGGTGAACCCTCTCCACCAATCTAGAAGCTTCCTCCCGCGAAGGTGCTAGAAGAGATTGGCAAGACTACCATAGGAGTGGAATATCCCATCGATGAGGTACCCACTACACCAGTGGTTCCCTATGCCCTTAGCATCAAGGGTAGAGTACTACCGCCCAGAGACGTCTGGACCGTACCAGGACCAATCCCATGCAAAATTGGCCTCAAATTCTTTTTGGGAGAAGATACTATAAACATTCTACGGAAGAAAGCTCCAATCATGATAAAGGTGGTGACATAGGAAGACCCCAAAAGGCATGGTGATGTGAACACAAAGGCCCCTTGGTCGAATGCACAAGCGGGCCCCCCAAGATGGCTCCAAGAAACCTCCACGAGGTGGCCAAACCCTTAATGAAGGGTATTTTGAGCATTTTAGCCCATAATTTACCTTTGAAATTCATTTAGGAATTTTACAGAATTTCGTTGCGTCAATTTGAGTCAGATTTGAATTTGTTTGGAGTATTCTACTTTGAGTTAAAGTTGTTTTTGAAGGAGTCTTATTTATTAGTTTAGAAATCTTATCTTTTATGTTAGTAATTTTGGATAAGAGTCCAATCCAATATGTAATGGGATCCTATCAGTAAGGATATCTCAATTGGAGTCAGATTATGTTATTTTAGGCTAGAAATAGCCTCTTCATGCATTGTTATTTTCAGTTTTGATGATTAATTGAATTGACTGAGTTGAGGGCCAGGGTCTCCTTATTGGGTAGGCCTTGGTTGAGTGCTTTTGTTTAAGATTTCTCATCTTCTTCAACAATTCAGCAACTTCAAGCCTTCGTCAAAGCCTTCAAGACATCTTCAAGCCTTCAAGTAAGATAAGCACTCCCACCCTATTCCCAGCCCTCTCTCTTGTCCACAGCCTCTCTCACCCCTGCCCCTTTTTGTGCATCGTAGATACCCTTCCCCCCTTGCTGCTGTGTCTTCACAACACATTCCCCAACCTTCACGACTATCATAGACCTTCCCCTGTCCCCCACGACTTCCCTTCCCCTATCTCCCCGTAACACCTGCAAGTTCCCCTGCGGCTGTCCTAGAAGACCTCCACCTGCAGAATCTAAACCCCAGCCCCATTAAACCCTCTTTCCCTTCCCTTTTAGTCACCCTTAGTACTAGGTTGCATTCTTGTCATTAGTTTCCCCAAAGCAGCCCAATTTTTTTATTTAAAAAATTCTTGCACTTCCATCTTCTTCAAGTGAATTTGCAGAATTTTGCAAAATTTCAGAAAACCCTAAAACACCTATAACTCAGTCCCTCCTTCTCTGAAACAGCTTTTGAATTGCAGATCAGTAGCATTCTCAAGTCTGAACTGCAAGACAGCAAGCCTAACCCCTCTCCCAACCGTAACTGAAACCCTAATTTGCCCTAGAATTTCAAATTTCAAATCTGAATTTCGAAATCCAATAGAATTTAGATCCGACTTTCATATTCAGCAGGCTTAGGTTGCTGTTGGCAACCCTAAAAACCTTTTGTCTTTGATGGAATTTCCTGGGCAAACCCTAAAAGTCTAGGGATTTCCATCACATGGTTATCAACTCCATCCTTCCTCCTAGGGCTTCTAACACTCTGGCCCCTGAATTGAGGATTATATTGCTGCCAGTCCAATTTAACCAAGGTTTTGTCAAGAAAAGGTGCAAGCGGCCACACATCTACTACTTCCTCCCCACTACAAGATGAGAGGACAAGTCCACATGCAAGCCCTCCAGAGGGTTGACCCTGAAGCACATGAGAAGCACATTTGTCAGGAGATGAATGTTTTCAAGAAGGGAAGAACTGATGTAACCTGGGTTGAAAATTGGGCAAAAAATCCAGACCCAAGAAGCTGCCTATAGCTGGCCAAACTACCCCAGGGGGTATTTTGGTCATTTCTAGCTCCCTTTTAGGGCTGAATATGGGTCTCGTTTTAATCTGCAGAGATCCTTATTTATTTCTTGGTTAGTCAATTGTGAGTTATTTAAGAACTTTAGATGAAGTCACTCAATTAGTTGGTTGGTTATGATATGGTTATTAGTTGGGTTGGGATAAGGGTCCTTATCTTAAGGGTGCTTTATCTCTTAGAGTTAGTTTAATTCTAAAATTATTAATGGATTCCTTATTTAGTAAGTATTTATTAACTTAAAGTCCAAGTTATGAGGTAGTCGGATCCCTATTAGTTAGGGAATCCTTAATTGAGTCAGTTTGGGTTTTGAAGGCTAAAAATAGCCTAGATGAGGGTTGTAATTTTCAAATTGATTTGATGAATAAAGTCATGATTTGTAGAATGGACTTGAGAGGAAGTCGTGGGATCTTGAGATGGGTGACCTGCAACTTGGTTTGAGATAGTTTTTTGCAATTTAAGCTTTCTTTTTCTTCTTCTTCTTCAAGCATTCAAGCACAATCCAACAAGTTGTTACAATTCACTAGTAGGTGCAGACATAGAAAAAAAATTCGTGGGAAACTCAAGTTTCAACTAGGTGAAAATGAGAAACCTAGGTGGGAAATTGGGAAATTTTGAGGGAACTTAGGACTTTTTTGTGCAAGTTTCGACAGGTTTTAGGGAGTATTTTAGGGTGAGATTATGCATTTAAGCTAATTAGAGTATAAAGAACATATTGGCTGTATTTTGCTAAAAAAATCAATATAGATGTCATTTAATGTACATAACATCAATGTAGAGTTGTCCGAGAAGTACACTATAAACTTAACTACTTAAGTACATAACATTCAATATATAAATTTTAACTTTAAAACATCAAATACAAAATAACTGATAATAAAAGGAAGGTACAACTCAGTGCCAAGAGGAGTGCCTTGGTAGATCCATCCTATGCGCGGAGTAGTACTATGCATGTAACATCCTCTCCTCCAACCAATGAACATAGACATTCCATGACATTTTATGCCTATGGTTGTCAAGGTAATTGATAACTATAATTTTATAAGTCTGGTCATCAACATGCCTAAGATAACTAGTTTGAGGGAATACACAATTTGGATAGGGAAGCCCTAATGGAGGGGGTATTTGGGAAAAAAATGAAAGAAACAAAAAAATTGAAAATATGGGAAAGCTACAAAATTTGCAGGAAAAAGTCCTAGGTTTCCATGAAATTTCCCAGGTTTCCACGAAGTTTTCCAAGTTTCCACAAAATTATCCATGTTTCCCACGAAATTTGGGAATTTTCCCCTCATGAACCAGCTGGTCTAGCTCGGTTGAACCAGTTTTCGAGGTTTCGATCGAAACTTGGGATTTTTTTTGGTCCCCTAGTTTTTCGTTTTGAGGTTCCCAAAATGAAATTTCGGTGGAAATTTTGCAAGTTTCGATGGAATTTTGTTCTATGGGTGTAGAAGTGTTTCCACCTAGGGGTGCAAGTCTCGCCCTTATGGCCCTGACCCACCCTATCCTACCCTGAGCTTGAGTAGGGCCTGGGCTCAAGATTTTGGTCTTGATGGGCAGATCAGTACTAAAATGTTGACCTTGAATTACGACCAAGGGCGGGATTGGGATTACTGTTTGTCCGGCTTGGCTCGGCCTTGATTTTGGCCCCAATCATGACCTTAATTTTGGCCTTCATTTTTGTGGTCTAGGCAACAATATGATTATAAATTGTTTTATGGAGAAGAAAAAAAATATGGAGTTTGAGTTGTATTATATTTGCATTTTATTCTTAGTTTATGGGAGATATTCTTCTTTATTTATTTATTTTAAAATTTTAATTTTTTTAAAAATTATATTAGATTAGATAGATAACTCTCAAATTTAACCGCATGTTAAATTAAAAGATTTTTTGAACAATGCGGTTAAATTAGAAGAATTTTTGTTTTGATTGTTCATATAATTAAAATAGTGTTTACATCAAATTTATCAAGGATATAGAAAAGCTTGAAGTTATGTTGTTTCTTTCTTTTTTTCTTTTCTATTTTTCTATTGTACATCTAATAAAATTACTATAATTTTAAATATAATAATAACAATTTGGAAGTTTTTTTTCCTTTGATTTTTATTTTAAAGTTAATAAGAGTATGGATTTTGGAAGTGTCATTGTTTGATTTGGCATCTCATTTTTGAGTTAGTGAAGATAATTCTTATATTAGAGTGCTAGTTTGGGGTGAAGATCAGGGCCAATCAAGTATAGCGATGCGGCCAATCAAGGATGTGGATAGGGCAAACCCGTTTTGTCCTGGCCCAATCAGGGACAATCAGCGCGGGATAGGGATGGGTTTGACTCGTTAGAGCTTAGGGTCAGGGACAAGGATTTTAGGCCCTAAATTACGGTTAAAGCGGGAGTGGGCTTACCTATAAGCATTTAGGGTGGTATTGGGTTTGAAAAAGGCCGGCTCAGCCTGTCCTTGTTGCAGCCCTAATTCCACTCCTTTTCCACCTCCCCTAAGTCATTTTGCACCTACTTCAGCCCCTCCCCAGCTTCTGTGCATTACAGTAGCCCCATCCCCTCACCCCTCAAGCCCTCGTAATCCCTCTCCTTGCTGTTTCAGACCTGTAGGAACCCCTCCCACCCCATTTGGTTCTTAGTTTTGGCTGTAAATGGGGAACCAACAGAAATCGGAAGTTCCTGCACTTAGTTGAAAGATTCCAGATCCTGAAACCCCTAATTCTACTACCATTCAGGCTCTAATTAGGCTGGTTCCTACCTAAGAAGATCCTGGAAATCTAACCCAGACCCTGGGTTACATTAGTGCCAGCATTGGATCAGGTCTAGTCATGGAGCCAGCCCAACTTGCCTTCTAGAAGACACAAGTGGCAGCTCCATGATTCTGACAAGGATGCTGGTATTTGACCCGTCAATTCATGGTGGTCACTTAGTAACAAAAGTTTTTAGTTTCTATTTTTCTTCTTCATGCATATGGTTGAATATGAAGTCTTAGTAGTGTCTAATTCTAGACTTCTAGTTAGTTTTTTATTTTCAATATGTTGCTGCTGGCACTAGTTTTCAGTTCTTAATAGTTACCATCTCCCACTTTCTATTTCTGTAACCTAGCAGAAGTCATTAAATATGCAGCACTTTGATAAGAAATTGACAAGAATTGGTGGACAAAATTGAGAGGCATGTTGCTAACTTGATGTACTCGATTTTGGGAGAAAGTTTCCTGTTCAGAAGCTTAGATAACTGTGGGTGAGAGACCTAGCGCCAAGAGCATGGTTCAAGGTTTCATGAGTGCTCGAGTTGAGATGTGGTGCGATCTTGATCGAGATCTTGCTTCGACTGAGATTTCAGTCTAACCACCTCTTTTAAATATTGAATCTTGTTCTCTCAACTCGACTCAATTGTCTCGACCTCCCCTTAACTTGACTTCTACTGCCTTGCGGTTTTTCATTTTTTGGCCTGATCTTTTGCCGGACAAGTGCTTGGATCTCCCCGAAGCTGTATCAACACTCCATTTAGCTTATTTGCAACTTTTAATCAATAAGGATCTAGTAATTTTGAAGCCATTCTTCAAGCAAGGTGAGTGTTCTTCCCAAATTTAATTTTCTTTTTCACAAATTATGTACATAGGTTAGGTGTTTCGACGTGGATTAAATGTATGCTTAACATCTTTGCCTAATTTACACTTTTATGGAAACAATTTTTTTTTTTGTTATTCATTTATTTTTTAATTAAAATATATAGTTTGTATGAAATAAAACTGATTTAATCAAAATATATTGTTTGTAAGAAATAAAACTAGTTGTGTATTTTATGTTTTATAAGTTTGCAGGTTTCCTTTCCTTAAGCATTTCGGTTTTAAAGATGGGTTGAGTTGGAACTCATATATACACTTGTTCACTCACAAATCTAAGGCCACCACTGTGTTTATAAGATGCAGCTCCTTAAATTCTAATACCGTTTTTAGTGCTCTCACCTCAGCTATTGTTATTGTTCATAAACCATTATAATGGGAAAAGGCTGCCATAGCCTTGCTTTCATGCTTTCTGAAAACACCATCACCTCCCCCTTATTTTAGTAGGCACCAGGATTACCCAAGAATCAACTCCATGAGTGCGCTAGCTGCTCAATATATAGCTTTGCACCCTGCGCCACTTATTAGTAAATGGAGGTGGAATATAGAACTCTTCCATTTTCTTCGCTTGAGCGACTAGCGCGAAAGCCGCTGATCGTAAACCACCCTTTGTTTGCACTGTTTGTGATCGTAGATCACCCTCCATGTGCCCTTTATTAGGTTGGGGCAAGCACTTGGGCTCCGTGCCGTAGAGTCTTGTTATTCTTGCTATTTGAGTAAGGCGCGCGCACCTCATCTATTTTCATGAATGTCGTAAGTGAAAGGTGTTATTAACATGAAGTTGTTGGATTTGCCAGCCTTGGCCTAGAGCAATGGAGAGGACTTTTTGTATAGTATTTGACAACCGGCTCATAAACATGTCATTAAACGCTAAGAAAACAGCCTTCTCGTGAAAGTCCCTCAGTGGATTAATTGTTTGTGATCTTTCCGATGATGGGAAGGATTTCAGTTCTCTTGTCAAGGAAAGAAAGACTAAGTAAAGGCAGACAACGAGGCGAAGGTAGCAGACTTGCCTCAAGACAGGAACATAGCATAGGGATAGGATTGTACTTTTACCTGTTATGGGAAGCGGCGTCCATTGATGAATGGTTATATAGTGGTGGTCCTTTTGAACTATTTTTTCTACACTTCTTACTTGGTGTAGCTTGTTACATGGGTCTTGGTTATACCCCCCGAAACCATGAGCAGAACACCTGGTAGAGAGACCCTATCTTGAGTGAAATAAATACCGTGACATCATCAGCCTAAAATAGGGCTAAATTTTAAATGCCAACCTATCCTGAGCCCTAAAGCCCATTGAAATGGGTCCTTGAGTACACTCAAAGTGAGCTTGGAAAAATTACTAGATCTTGGCCAAGATCTCACGAGATCTCAGTTTTTTTGGCTGGCTGAGATTTGGGTCGAGATCGAGATCTGAAACCATGTATTATTTTCACTTAAGTATATTTTTTAGGGGTCCAGTTTTGACACTGGCATTAGTAGTGAGTCATCTAGGGTTCTTTTGGGATTTCAAATGTAGGGTTTGAGTCATCTTTTTCCCCCCCTTAGAAAGGTTTTGTACGTTCACTTTGGAATTAATGAAAATTATTGATTATTGAATGAATGAAAAGAACTTACCATGAGAAGAGAACAAAGTGTGCTGGGAGAGAGAGAATCAGATATATATATATATATATATTTCTTCTTGAGATAAACATTTTCCATATAATATCAATAACAGATGACTAGGTAAGGTTTGAGAAAGAATCCCTTTTTTCTTTTGGGGGGTGTGGGAATGAAGAGAGGTAAGGTTTGCTAATGGTGTTATCAATAACAGTATAATGAATAGGTGAAGAATAGAATGAAAGACAAGATGGGGAGGAAGATCATAGAAAGAAGAAATAGCAGGGAAGACAGATCACAGAAAGAAGAAGAATTAGCAGGATAGGTTGGTTATATAAAGAAGAAGAATTACGAAGGAAGACAGATTGAGAGCAGGTGAGAAAGTGAAGAATTCCATTGATAGAGAGAGTTACCTAGGTTTGGCCTCTGCTACCAATTAATGGGATTATAATAGAGAAGAAAGAAGGATAAAGAAGATATGGGGAATAAGGGGAAACTTCAAAAGAATCAGACTTGAAGTAGTAGGGGAAGAGGGAGAGTCAAAAGAACAAGAAAAAGAGAAAAGAAAAAAGGGGGGGGGGGGGCAACACGTGCACACAAAAAGCTTGAATTCATCTTTTCCTTCCTCCCCCCCCCCTTCTCTTCCCCAACAGGCTGATAACAAGTGTTTAAATAACCAAGTTGACATACTTCAATAGTTCAATAAGAAAACAACTATACTAGGACTCTTAACAATTTAAAACAAACCAAATGTCTAAATCTAATCCTCAGTATCGTAGCCGAATTAAAAAAGCTGTTTACGTAATTATCCCATGAATTAACTGAGAGAATCCCCAATTATCTGTTAAAAATCACTTGAAACACTGTTCACATTCTGTAGCGTGAATAGTAACCAGACTCCTTTTTTCACTAAACAGCTTCAATCTTGATCACAAATTTAGCTGCATCGGGATGCCTAAACAATTACGCAGAAGAGGTAGGTGTGGAGGTTCATTTGTATTTGTTTACTCTTGAGGGTTCATGATGTTTGTTCATTCCTCTGTACATCGCACTGCTAGAGATGCACTGAGCTAGTAATCCAAAGGAGCATCATAAATTCAAGCTTTTTGGCACTCACTGCTGTTGCTTTGGATTGGAATCCTGGGAAAACATTGGTGATGGTTGAAGACTCAGCAGTAGCAAGGATAGGAATCTTCAAAAGGTGGGGCAGAGACAGCTCTTTTGTGGGTGAGGGAGGAGCTAGTGGTTTGCTTTGATCATCAGATCTGTTACAATTTGGGGGTTGTATCATAGTTGCAGAACCTGATTTCGTTTCACACATGATTTTCCATCTCTACAACAATCCTACAGATGCATAGTGTGTACTTGGCTTTCAGAATCTTGTTTCAATGGCCTATGTTTCCAGTTGGACAGACATATTATAACCCTCCATTATCCCAGCTTTCGCCCAACCTCCAAGTTTTAAATCCCTATACTTTTTTAGATCCTGCCTTTATTTGGTCTTAGAGCCCTTGTTATGCAGCAGTGGTTTCACTTCTTTAGTTGTGATGGTAATTGTTAAATTAAAAACCAGCCATCCTACAATATATATATATATATATATATATATATATATATATATATATATATATATATATATATATATATATATATATATATATATATATATATATATATATATATATATATGAAGATGATATGAGTATAGCATAGCTTTTGGAGTGAAAATTACGTGGGCTGCTGCTGGAGCAGCCAGCTATTTAGGAGGCATTGCAGATTCTTTATTGAGGTTTGATTGGTTGGATGTGGTCTGTGATTCTTTTACTCTTTGCTTTGGACTCCTTTGTACTTAGGAAGTCCTTGTGGGATCCTGGACCTTAATGCTTGAGTTCGGCAGTGAATTGACAGTTTCTCTTAAAATTCAATGGTTTTCTGGGGTGTCTGTCTCTCTCTTTCTTCTTATTCTTCTTCTTTCTTTCGTTTTTTGGGTGTTTCTGTGGAGTTCTCATCTGATGCTTTCACCATGTGTTTCTGTTGAGAAAACACTAGTTTTATGTGACTTTTGCTTAGATTTGGTTCCTGGTGGGGAAGTGTCTTCTCTAGAGTCCCAGTAGCAGCCCCCCAAAGGAGTGTTTCCTCAGAGGTCCTTCAAGCCCATTCTTGATGCTGTGCTATGAAATCAATTGTGTTCAATTTGCTGCCTAATATCTATTGCAGGAGTTTCTTCTATTTTCTACCTATATTCTACGGGAAGCAGTGATGCTGTCTTTCATATGCATTGGTTTTTATGTTTTTGTAGTCTTAGGCTTCTCGTTGATACCTGTGAAAACCAGAATATTTATTTTCTTTTTTTGACTCAAGTTTTCTGCATGTATCTTCTTAAGACTTGTTTTCAGGCATTCAAGTTCAGCAATGGACTCGGTGCAGCGAAGCAAATATTTTCAGCTTGTATCTAGGGGTGTTGAACAAGATGGATGGAAATTTGTCCTCCTTGCTCGCTTCTCACCCATTCCATCCTATGTCATAAATTACGCATTGGCTGCTACAAGGGTTGGATTTCTCATTGATTTCCTCCTCCCAACAGTTGTTGGCTCCCTGCCTATGATTTTACAGAATACATCCATTGGCAGCCTTGCTGGTGCTGCTGTAGCTTCTGCAACCAGCTCGCAGAAATCTCAGTTCTTGTCATACCTCTTTCCTGTACTCGGGATTTTATCAAGCATTCTCATATCCTTGAGGATAAAAAAGTACTGGACAGGGATTTCTGTTGGTGAACCCTCCTCTCACAGAGCTGTTGATGATTGTGTTAGGGTTGTGGACCCGTCTCAAACTTCAAACAGCAAAAAAGTTGGGGTTGAGAGGTTGAAGAAAAGATAAGTTGATGATATATAGCTTGAGGATCCACACCTGTTGCTATGCAATTTTCCTTCTTGTGAAGATGAATTGATGTTTTCTAACGAGTCTTCCGTTGCACGACTCTTCACAGCCCTCATTTTTTCCCCTGGGGGTTGTTAATTGGATTGTTGCATGCCTAATGAGGCTGCTGTAGTATATACACTATGGAAAAATACTTTATATAACCTTATTTAGTGGCACAATGAGAAGCTCTACTAGTTCCCCCGTCTCCTACCAAAAAAATAAAAAATAAAGTTACTAGTTTTTCTGTGAGGAGTGAAGACGTGGTAGTAGTCATGTATCAGGTTCATTTGTAAGAAATGGACCATTCATTTCCTTGTAAATGTGTGATATGTGCTCCAACATCACATTAAATGGTGAAAATCTATTTATAGATCATATCAATCAGTTTTTTGATGTGACTTATAAATGAATTTTTACTATTTGATGTGATGTTGGGGACTCATATCACACATCTATAAGGAAATGGATGATCTATTTTTTACAAGCAATTGGACCTGATAAATTTCGTCATCTTTTACTTGGTACCGACATTCTGGGATGCAATTACTCTTTTTAAACTTCCAACGATTGTCTTTGTGTTATGAACGTTGATTATGACAAATTAAATGTGATGCCCCTCTCTTCGAGTTAAAATCCTCGGCGGTGCTCATCCAAGCGGCCAACCAGCGGAGTAGGTAGTATGTTAACCAATTATGTTTAGGAACAAGTGTCACATTGTTTATTCTTTTTTAAAAAAGATAATATTTTCTAGACGACTTTTTGGTCAAGATGACAGAAAGTCTTGAATTAATGAGCCTTTAGAAAAGAAGTCTCTGAGTATAATTTTAATCCTCCAAAAGAGTTTCCGTTTCCTTTTAAAGTCCAAAGGAGTTTGGAAAAGAAGAAGATGATGAGAGGACTTGTGCTGCCTTTTGAGTAGAAAATAGACCAGGAGGAGTTTATATTGTATCTCCAGATGTTCCTTTCCTTTTTGCATCTTACTTTAGTGATATTAAACAAAGAGACACTGCACAGTCTGCACTAGATAATTTTTGGACATTCAAATTGTAGTTCTTAAAAATAGAATTACTCAAAATATGTTGAAAGAAATAAGAATGTGAAATCTATTTATGGTCGAGCTCCCCTTGAATGCATAAACTCATCTTCGAAGGACTTCTCAAGGTGCACGAAAGCATACCTAAACATCTTGGTTAAAAGATGAAAATTGAAAATTTGATGTCGACAAGTTACCATTGTTACGAATTAAGGAATACAGCCTTCCCCAATACTCTACTCTAATTATAGATTTATTTGCTCAATTTTTTTTGTCGTTACGTATGTTTTATTTTGAAAAAGGTCCGATGAAGACTGGACCTTCGGTAATACTGCAACAAACTCTGAGACACTTGCAAGTTGCAACCATAAGAAAGGGCTAATCATACTCAATGAAGAAAATTCAGAATAAAGAAAAAGGAAAATATGTCATTCTTATGGCTCTTTCTTTCTCTTAAACAAAAAAGAGAAAAGAAAAAAGAAAAATTGGCCAAACAGGCTGGATGCTAACGGCACGGGGTGCAATTGATTATACACTGTAGAGGGCTGGGAGTGTAATAACCAAAACCTGAGGGATAAAATTATAATTAGGGAAAAGTTCAGGGAGGGGAAGTGATTTTCCAAAAAAATAACGATATTTAATTTTGCCGCCAGCGACTCTCCGCGCAACCGGGCGCTGTTTGATTTTGGGCAGCACGGAGAGTCGGCAAGTAGCAAATCCCAATTCCGAAACCAGAGTCGAATTTAATTCGGGTTGCCCGCCGCGATCAGCGAATGGCTGCTCTCGTGAGATCTTAGTTCCGAGTTGATCTCGTCGTTCACTCTTGACGCAAGAGGAAACAGAAGTGATGGGTCTCCTCTTTTTCATACTGGATCTTCGAAGCTTATCGCCCTCACTCCTCAGAGATTTAAAACAGGTTGCAATTCTACCCTGTAATATAACGTCGGATTTGAACAATGATGCGATTGCTCACTTGTTTCTTTTCTCAAGCTTTCTTTTATCTCTACCAGTGGCTCCTGCAGCTTGCGAATCTCTATGCCGTTTCCCCAGTGAGAGGGGAGAGAGACTCGAAACTCCTCAGAGATAGAATCGGATTGTGCTACGTCCGAAAATGCAGGATCTCTGGTTCCGATGAGGTATTGTGCATTTGATATCGGTTCCTTTTCTTTGGTTCGGAGTTCGGACTGGAATTTTCATATCTATCCTAGATCTCTGGTTCCGATGAGGTATTGTGCATTTGATATCTGTTCCTTTTCTTTGGTTCGGAGTTCGGACTGGAATTTTCAGATCTATCTTCATTATTAATTCTTAGTTTACTTACATCAACGGTCATTGATCATCATCTCTTTTGTTGCCTTTTATTACTGCATCAACGTTATTATGGTTATCTTTGTCATCCTTGCTAATCAGAGTTTCTAACGACAATTGCAGCTAAAGATCGCATACGCTCCGAGAGGAAATTTCAGCCTACGCGATTTCCATCATGCTGTTGTTAACTTACCTAGTGACGCCTTTTTGCCTGACATGAATGGGTTGGGGTCAATTTGTGGTTGTCCTCTCTCTCTTCTCCCCCCTCCAAAATCTATCTATTTATCTATATATATATATACATATACACATAGAGAGAGAATAGTAAAATTGCACGGTGCACGTTAATCTATGATCAAGTCAAATGTTATACCATCGGATTTGGGTTGTTGGTTCTAGGATCAAAGAAGTGGGAAAGTAAACGTTTGCAACAAATGTTATTATTGCACTGGCACCCCATTTTATGTTTAAAAAGCACAGAGACCCCAAAATTGGATTTTTGTTGGATATATTTGTCAAATTTATCGCTGAAAATAGTTAAATCACTGTTTATTTTCAAATATATCTTTATAATAAACTGTGTCTAAAAGGTTTTCAGTGACAAATTGGACAAATATATCTAATGAAAATCTAATTTTGGGGTCTCTATACTTTTTAAACATAAAGTGGGGTGTCAATGCTTTAAGGCCTCCATTTTGGGGTGCCAGTGCAATTTGCTCTTTAATTTAATAAAGGAAATGCAAAGGACTTTGAGTTGGATGCCCTTTTGTATTCTATTTGAAAATGCATGCACATCTTCAAAGAAATACTGAATGCAAAGGAGTATGAGTTGGTTGCAGTTTTGGATGCCTTTTAAAATTCTATTAGATAGTAGATTTATTAATCATATCCAATGTTAATATCAAATGTTCTATGTTATATTACAATATAGGCATATTAATCGTATCCAATTAGTTAATGAGATTGAGGGTATTTTTGGAAAGAAAATGTAGCCATTTTTCTCTAGTTTGTGCTTTTATTTATAAAATAAAATAGTAGTATGATAGTATGATAGTATGATAGTATGATATATAAATATATATCCTTTACTGTCTTAAATCTTCCACTGTAATGTTGATGAAATCACATGGTTTCCCTGAAATGATGATAACGTCTTTTCACCATATGATGAGATATCATAATACACACACACATACAAATAGAAAGTGAACAGTTGGGCATCAAATGATCAGCACCTCACCAACCTTTTCAAGTTATAAGTAAAAGATCCAAAAATTTCCCTTGCCAGAAAATATATCTTGTCTAGTTGACTGCATTACGAGAAATTAAATGCAGAATCAGCAATCCAATGGATCGATGTGGTCTCCATCCAACCTGATGCAGATTCAGACCTGATGGAACTAGTTAGAAATGCCAAAAATGGGATTGGAGGATCGAAGACGTGACCTCATAACTGTGAGATGTTCATCCTTGCCAACTAATCTCTCGCCTTGGGGTTTACCAAGAGGTGTTCTCCTTTGCCTTTTCTATTTTGGGGACCATAGGAGGAGACAACGGCCAAGACCATGATTGCATCCACCATTTTGAAAATCGATGCAATTGGGATTGGTGGCCATCAATTCCGGTTCAAGTCATCCAACAATCTATCTCTGATTTCTGAAAACTAGCTGCATTGTAATTTTTGCATGAATTAAATAATATCATTCAGTAAATTGTTGACTTTAGCATCTAGGAGGGTAGTTATCATTTCTTGACCACTATCTCAGCATGTACATCTGTGTCATGATGAGTCGATGACTGGTCCTTGTTCAACCCTAGATGCATAATCTACTTTATATTTCTTCTGTTATTCAATCTATTATTTCTAAGTTGTCTTGTTTTAGATGAATAATTTCTAATTTGTCTTTATACTATATTGATTACTAGCAGATGTTGAATGTGCACGATTGTTAAGTCATGAAGTTTTATACACATGGGGAAAGAAAGACATAGTAAGGAAAGTGATTTTCATTTCTAGCTTGATAGGAAGCATAAACCCTATTACACGTAAGACTCTCGTGGTAAGTTTTAAATTTTGTTGATCTTTCTAGTTAAATTTTGTGCACTTGGATTCTCATATTGTTGTGATTCTAGAGAAGCTATGGTATTGAAGCTGTTATGGCAGGAGGCAGCTGATAAATGCGTTTCGGTGGATTTTTTATTGTTGGAGCAAGAACTGAACCAGCAAAATGACTTCTCCGAGAAGATTAAGGATTTCATCGATGGTATCTCTGATCTAGAGAACTGCTCAATTCAAACCTGTCTTCCAGGTAAAGAATTGAAGATAATAAATGATTTGGCTAATAAATGGTGGTTTTTTTTTAAAAAGAAAAGAAAAGACCTATTTCAATATAAATATTGCAGCCATCCTAAGGTTGAAAATGCTTCAAATTTGGGCCCATGTAACAGTCATTGATGTCAGTAAGATCAAATTCTGTACTAGTCAATGATATGAACTGTCTTTTTCCATATGCTTATTTGCAATGTTTGGTTATCATCCAAGACTGATTGATCCATAAGCAGATTGAAGAGAGCTCTAGCAAGCTTTGAAGGGCCAAACCCATGTATGTGGAAAAAAGTATGGGGATGACTTGTGGCATGGGTGACTGGCCAACCATCTCTAATTATGGTTATCGTTAGTTGTGGATCTAGATTTTAACTTGTTAGAAAATAAACTTTAATCAACCAAAGCAGTGCAATAACAAGAAGAAACTGAGAAGAAGAAAAAAGAAGAAGAGAGGAGAAGAGAAGAAGAAAGAAGAAGAATTGATAGGAATCACACAAGCCTGTGATTCTAGCTTAGAACTCCTAGAATTGCAGCCTCTTATTTATAGATATCAGTAGTCTAGATTACAACTTAAGAAGCAAGCCATCTTGCCCTCTGTAAAAGGAAATAAAGATTACAACTTATGGACATAATTTTCTATTCTTCTAAGTCCTAAAATCTGTCAAAATTAGAAAGTACTGAAAAAGGAAAGTTCTGAAATTAGTAACTAACAGAAAATAGAAACTCCCAAAACTTGTGTAGCAAGATTCCTACATTAGAAATAGAAAGTAGAGTAGCATATCAAAAAAGGAAACAAGCATCATTGGCATTATACTGTTCACTTGAACAGTAAAACAGCCCGTGGTCCCTGCGTATACTTCAACATAAGTATATAAATGAATCCTTGAAGGATAAAATTGTCAAAATGCCTTGGTGTTGTGTGGGATTTAGATTTGTTAAAAATTATGAACTGGAACAATTCAAGCCTTTTGATTCCAGGTTCTAATATCAGAGATGGTAATTTTCTAACGCACTATAGTAGAAAATTGGGTGATCAGAGGAGTTGGCCTGCCACCTCCCTCCTCTCCTCCCCCTCTTCATCCAAAAAACATGGAAATAGAAGAGGAGGCCATGTTTCTGCAAGTATTTTTAACTTTTTGTTTGGTTATGTGTAGGCAACTCCTTTTGAGGATCAGATATGCATATATATATATATATATATATATATAGATAGATAGATAATTGATTGGTCAATATCATATTGTCAACTGTTGAAAATTTAAAGAGAGCCATTTTCCAGCTTCCGAGCACCATAAATAGGAGGTAGTCTAATTTAAAGACTGAGGAATTTGAATAAGTGTGCAGATACATGGTTCTTCTCCAGCTTGGTAAAACAGTGGCTCGTGGAGCTGAAACTAGAGGAACCTCTACAGGCTGTTTTTCTCTTCAAGAATGAACTTGTAGGCTCTGCCAACCAGATCTTCTGCAATTTGTTTGCATCTATAAACCAGGTCATTGATGGGGTCAACCCTTGCCAGGTACGATTATCACTGTATACATCCTTAAAAATAGCTGCTGATGCCATATCTGTACTGTAGAGGTTGCATACAAGTTGTAAGATTGTATCATCCTTTCAGAGGTGGCAAGTATCCTACGAAAAAAAATTGTAAATTTGTGTAAAAATAAAAATTTTGACCACCATCCAGTCCCCCTTCCTAGTGTTTTCTGTATGTATGGCCTGATATGGCGGCATGTTGATGCAATAGTTTGATGATGCCTAAGAATTAACACAAATAAGATGTGCATTATCCTGATTAGGTTGGGCTTGGAACTCAACGACTTGGTCGATGGTTGATTCTAGTCCAGCCCATTTAGATTTTGATAGCTCAAGTTGACTTGCTTTAGTTCAGTAACTATAGTGACCATAATGGCTTGATCCAGGCCCATGTATCAAAGCCTACAGCCCAGATTTTATTAGGAATCTGCAGTTGTTTATAACTAATTTTTTGACAATGTTATAAAAAAGAATATGGATGTATTAGCATAATGAGCCAAGACCACCAGAGCTTAGTGGCAGGCCACAGAATGAGGCTTAGGCTTTATTCAAATAAGTTGTGTCCCATGTAAGTCCTAGTTTTTGTCTCAAGATCGCATTGATGTCAGTCTGTTATGTGGCTTAGCTATTCCTGTTCTTTGATCTTCTATGTCGTCCATATATTCCAATATCAATTATAGTGTCATCTCAATATTCATTGAAGATTACCTTTAATGATCAACAAGCATCTATTGAACATTCATGTCATAATCCAAGAGTACCACACAGATACATAATAATTATAGCTCAAGAGGGTTGCTGGTCTCTTGTTTCATGGTGTTTGTATTTGTTGATTTTTTCTGGAAGAACCAGGCATAACTTATATTAGATGTTGGCTGTCTTTAGTTAAAAATAGGTCTTCATGTTGTATGGAGTGTTTTTTATTTTCATGTCCTAACTCACAATTGCTTGCTAGTGAAGTGAAGTGAAGTGAACAACATCCATTTAGTTTGAAATATTATCCAAAAGGTTTCCTTAATTTTCCCATGCACCAAAGGTTAAGTCAACTTTATGCCAAAAACTCGATGAACCAAGCCTTTGCTCTCTCTTTTTGTTTTCTTCCCTTTTTTCCTTAATGGTTGTTTTGTGTGTGTGTGGGGGGGGGGGATTGGGGGAGGGCAAGAAGAGAAATTCATTAGGTCTTCTCCAATTGTATATAAGTGTTCACTTGCTGAAAGCTTGGTCATAGGTTCAAGTCCTGGAAACAAGGGTAAGGTTGTGTACATTTGACCCTTCCCAAGCTTTGCTAAAATAGGAGCCTCATGCACTAGATACAACCTTTTTATCTCAAGTGAAGGGTGGTGGGGGGGGGGGGGGGGGGATACCCATCCAAACATAACAAAATGAATTTACACATCTTTATTTATTTATTTCTTTTGGATAAATAAAGAAGTCATTACCAAAGGTAAGAAAAGGGGAGGGAAGAGTACAATGAAGGCCCTAACGAAGCCAACAAGGCCTAAGCAAAGCCAAACAAAAGAAATATGTCAAATGTCAGCCCCAAAAGCCAAACAAACTCAAATAGGACAAGACAAAATGCTAACTAAACTCGGAGGAAAAAGTTAGTGCTTACCCATATGTCGTAGAACAATAAATTCCATGGAAAGGAAACTCTTACGGTCACGACCCACCTTACAATATCAGACCAACCTGACCGCCCGCAGTGTGATCCATAGTCACAAGATCACTGGTCATGAATCCACAATCAAAACAATCAATACAATACCGTAATCATGAGCAACAAAATAAAGGTAATGTATGTCAATAAGTTGAACTGTCACAAGAAGGAAAGGAATGCGTGTCAAATGTTTATTATATCCTTTAATTAAATTTAAATAATATACTCCCATCCCAAAAATGTTATCACAAGTCCCAAAAGAAAGCAAAGTTCCATGGAATGTCTCAAAGCTCTATAGCGCAGTCCATGCATGCAACCTCCATCATGTGGTTGATCTTAGGACTTAGCCGCTCCTACATCTTATGCCTTTGTCTACAAAACTATCTCTTGCTCTGCGGATCCGTCGTAACTTGTATAGTCATCAGAAGAGAGGCCCCCAAGTCTAATCCATAGCACTCACGAGGAAACAACATGTAACAAGTATTTCAGCAAGTACTTGTTAATTCAAGGGTCAAGTTTAGTATCCCTATTAGTTAGGGAGTCCTTATTGAAGTCAATTTGGGGTTTCAAGGCTATAAATAGCCTAGTCGTTTGATGTAGTGGGGCAGTTTGGATTATTGAATAAAGATTGATTTGAGAATTGGCTTTGAGAAAGTCATCGGATCCTTAGGGTGACCTGCGGCTGGGTTTTGTATTCTTGTTTCCTCAATTCGAGATCTTCATCTTCTTCTTCAATCATTCATCTACGAGTTCCAGCAAGTGTTGTGAGTTACAAGTAAGTAAAGAAGTCACTTAACCCCTCCCCGTCTCCCTCAACCATCGCAAACACCCTTCCAGCCAAACCCTAACCACCTAGCCCTCCCCCTTCTCTTCTTCTTCCTTGCATTAAGCATAACCCTTTTCCTGTTTTACCTTAATTCCCAGCCCCTTAGACCCCCCTTCACCCTCCCTCCCCTAGAGTCGCCCTAAGCCCTAGAACCCATTCCTATAAGTAATTGCCCAATCAGACCGTTACACTAATCTGGAAATTTTCTGCAACTCATCTTCTTCATTAGAATATTCTGCAGAATTTTTTCAAAACCCTGGATTAACCAATTTCAGACCAAACCCCTAGTCCAGCCATCATTTAAGCCTTAGAACTACCCCAAAACCCTTCGGCACAGCCAGTCCCCTTTGCTGGACTTTCCTGGGCTAACCGTAAGTCTAGGGAATTTACCTAATTGCCCCTAACCTTGAATTTCCTGTACTGTCCTGACCAACCGGGTACCCTGGGCTCAGGTTAGCAACCAACTGCCCCCAACCACTGCCCCTGTTACTGCCAAGCAACAAAATAGTCAGTTGGTCTAGGGTGGTTCTAAACATGAGTGCAAGCTTATGTAAAGTTCCAAGACTCATAGCTGGACTTGGGTATTATCTTACTTCATCTTTTGAAAACTGGCAATCCACCTTCCAAATCCATCTGGGTTTGAGTCCCTCCTTCTATCACTTTCCGACACAGCAAGAGAACTTGATCTCCACCATCCAATCCCACGGATTTAGATGTTAATTCAGTGGTCTCAAGCTGGATGGTCCACAACTTCCTAGCATTGGATCTACGGGTCCTTGGGCCTGTAAGTAGGGTTTCGGGTTAGGATTCTAGGGGATTTCACACTTACTATAATCCTTGTATGTAAATGGTAATAAAACTTGAGACAGTAATTTTAACATCACTAGCTTTCTGCTCTTACTACATGCACAGGACCAGCATGATCTGTTGGCAATTTATAAGGAACTTGATCGACCCATTATTGGGTTTTCTTAAATATTGATGGTTATAGGAAATCATTTGAATGAAGGGCCTCATTTTGCAATAAAATAAATTATCTATTACTTTTCAAGAAAGTTTCCCTATCTTACCCTAGGCCTCTAAGCATGCCCTTGAACTTATATTAATTGAGATCCAGAACTGTGCCCTAAGAATTGGGTTAGGCTTGAGTACAAACCCTATGCAAGATAGGAGTAAGACACCCGCTTCCAAAACCTGGAGAATTTCTGAAAAAGGATTTAGGTAGTTTCATGAGAGAGTTGAGAAAAGAGGCTCTAGATACAAAATATTATCTGATGGATAGATGCTTTGCAGCCAGATTGTCTGCCACATGATTATTCTTTCTGGGAGTGTGATTTTGAAAAAAAGAATCACCAAGCATCCATCAAACAGATTAGCAGTTGGAAAAAAATTTGTGCTGTAAAGTGAAAATTTGTGACTCCTTGCAAGGCTATAATCAATGCAAAGGGCAATGATCTCTACTAAGTTGTCAGAACAGATTCCATAGTAGAAAGAGAACATAAAAGCACTGCTACAGTCACTTATCCTGGATTAGTCTGGATTAACCATCAGCATTGAGCTTCACAATGCTGAGCCCATGCTTCAATTATCTTAACAATACCCATTTCATTTTTACTTTTGCACTAGCCATTCTGATGGATTTGGCACACTTAGTCCACTATGTTCTATGGGTAAGGCATATCTGTATGGAATCTGAAACAATCTTTTTGAGAATATTTTTCATGGATCTTTATTTATTGGTGGTTTTTAAATAGACATGTAGGTGTCATGGCTTTCCCTTAGATATTGCTGCTGGAAATAGGATCAGTAAGACTTCTTGTCCAGTCACATGTCAGGATCTCGGGGTGAACGATTTGGTTGAAAATGCAGTCAAGGTTGGAGAACACACAATCCTGTATCTACCCTCTTTCTGTAGCTGTCCAAAGCTGCAGCCAGTTTCCACTCCTGTAGCTTTCGATGTCATTGAGCGCACCAATTTGGATGCCCTTAATGAAGGTAGAATCTCATTGTAAACTTTTGGTTGCTTTTGTACTCCTGCTTCTCTTTGTGGGGTGGGTGGACAGAGATTTCATGGGTGGTGCTACTACCGATTCACTTGGAGTGTCTGTATCTTGCTATACTAATAGCTTATGTCTTAGCTAATGAGATAACTTCTTAGCACCCCAAGTTCTGATTATCCTCAGTACTTCTATTAATTATTTTGATTAACGACAAAATGAAAAAGAGAAAAGGGCACTTTCAGTGGTTCAATGGAGAATTTGTTCATTAGTTTCCACTTCTTCTGATCATTTCTATTTGTCTGGGGTCTTTGGACAGAGGTTTCATGGTTGGTGCTTCTACTTCATTTGGAATCTCTATATCTTGATATTCTTAATTACTTATATTTACAAAGGCATATAGTAGTAGTTTCCTGGATAAGCTACAACAAAATTGAAAAAAGGAGAAAAGGGCCCTTTCAATGGAAAATGTGTTTATTTGAAATGTGTATGTATATATTGAACACGGGATTGTGTACAGACAAAAGCTGCTAACTAAAAGCCCCACTGAATATTCTGCACCCCTGGCTAGTGATTAAGCTGAGAGTGGCATGTGTAGCCTGATTGGTTGTCAGAACGCAGTTCAGACACCGCATTCTTTAGGTCAAAAGCTACTGACCAAGCGTAGTTCATCTGCAAATTCAACCACATGCTTTAGCCATGCACTGGTCTGCTCTTTTTGGGTCTCTTCCTGGTAATGGCATGATTCTTCTAAATAATCCTATTAATACCTTTTCCCTCTCTGGTGAATCTAAACAGGTGTTCTAATTGGAAGTTCCTATGTTGTCATTCCAGCAAATCATGAGATGGAAACTACTTCTGATGAATATGACAAGCCGGAATTGAACACTCAACGTGTGTGGTTGTCTAATTGTATTATTATGGTTTGGATACGAATATTTCTTCCAATATTTTCTTGACATGATTATGTGATAGGTCTGGACTTCAGGTCACTTCTGTATGCCTTGACTTCATTTCAATTCCTAATTTGGACTGTTAATATTTCTTCATAACATTTCATTACTCTAATTTCCTGATTCAAATTACTTTTAGTTTTCAATTTTCAGTTAGGTCTTCTTATGGAAACACCCACATTAGTGATAGTCCTTGACTGAAATTATCCAACTAGGAGCCAATAACCAGGATTTATCTTGGAAAGGGAGTTTGGCTAAGTCGAATAGGTGAATATTGCCAATTTAGGGTTTGAGGGTAGGGATAGGGTAAGTTGATGTAGGGGAATCTTGAGTCTTTGAGTTAAGATTACATTAACAATTAAGGAGTTTAAGGGTGCAGAACAGAATCAGCAGCACAAGGGAATTGAAATTTAAATTGGGGTTAGGGTTTAAAAATAGAAAAGGGATTTCTAAGGGTTTGGCTGATCAGAAGGAGCTGCACTCAGATTGAGTTCTCTAAGGGAGATACGGGACTGTGGAGAATTCAATCCATACATGGAACTTTAACTGTTGCTGCATTGGGGTGGGGTGATTTTAGAGTTCGGCGAAAACAAGGAGGAGAAATTTAGGGTTTGGGATGATCCGAACTTCCTATTGTTAGGAAAGGACCTTGGACAGCAGCTTGCTTGAATGAAATCTGTGTTCTCTAAGGGGAGCAATGGAGAATTAAGTCCCTGTGTTGGGTGGGTGATTTTATGGTTAGGCAAAGTTAAGAATTAGAAGGGAAATTTATGGTTTGGGGTGATTCAAGCTTACCATTGTTAGAAGACGATCTTGGACAGCAGCTTGTTTGGATGGAGGTCCTTCAAAGAAAAACCAAAACTTGAGAGTAGGTATGCTTGAGTTGATTTCTCTCTCTACCCTATATTAAAATGAACAGCTCCCAGGCTTTCCACTGGAAGGAGTCTATCAGGTCAAACACTGATTCATTCAAACAGTACACCTGGGCTTCCCACTGCGAGGTTGCAACCAGATCAAACATTGATTCCTTCTGCCTGGATCTAACAGAACACAATCTTGATGTGGAAGAAAAGAAAAGCAGAAAAAAGCTTTTCATTAATATCAAAATTCATGTTGTGATACTTGACCCCCTGTACAATTTACAACCTCACATAAAAGAGTCAACAATAGACTCCTACACTAAAAAGGAAAATCCTAACCTAATCCATAATCTATTAGACAACCTAAATTGGCTAGGAAACTAAAAAAAAAAAAAGGACTCAAAACGAGTCCTTATCCATTCCAACTGAACACTTAAAAGAAAAACTTCTAAAATTTTCTTAGGAACAAAAACTCCAAAAGTCTAATCCCATTTGCAACCCTGTTACCCGTATTTTAGGTCCATAAAAGTTACCTGTTACATTAAAAACCCATGGGACCAAATGCCCAACATGTATAGAACCCAACCCTAGAATAATTCCCAAGCAAAGAACCTCAATTTGGTAATGAATTTTGCATCAGCAAGTGATCTATGAATTGTATCCAACATCAATCGTCTGCCTCATGGTAGCTCTAAGGGGGCTCAAATTTTGTCAATAGGTTGACCTTGGGGGTCCTTGTTTGCATGTCAAGTAGTAGCTCCAATTAAAGTTTGCCAGGTGGTAGAAATTAACCATGATATGGGGGGGTTTATAGCAATACCTAGGGGTGTGAAGTCGGATGCTTGAATTTGAGGCTAAAATTTGACATGTGGCCTATCTGGACTTTAACCTGGATGATCCATGACTTCTGCATTTTGGTTTATCTGTATCTAATTGTTTAGTTTCATCATTTCTTAGCAGTTTTCCAAGGGCTTTGTCGTGCACTATATTCATTGGATCAGGGTTTGGTCTGTTCTTCAAATTGTAATATTGAAACAATGACAGAGGCAACCTTCCATTGCTTCTATATCCTTCAACCATCAGACAAGGGGCCGATGTTGCTCAGGGTAATACTCTTATACAGTTACACTCCCTTGTTGTACTGCCCCGCAGAAAGTCTATTCTCAACCTCTCAATCCTTTACATTTGGTGCAGCATACTGGTCAGTGACTGACAGTTTTTGTCTGTCTGCCCCTCCTTTGTATTTTTTAACATTTTCTTTTCGAACTTCCAGAGGCTTGCAGGGTCAGAGGAGATCTTGTCTGTTCATGAAACAATTCAATCAATAGATGCTCCGGTTCTAGAGGAGATTGAGTTTTGCATTCAGACCTCTTTGTCAAAGGTAGGATTTTGCTTTTAATATATTCAATCCCTCCATGATTCATGGTAAAACTTCTTACTTGCAAATACAGGAGAGTGTCGCTGTATACATTTACATTACCCTTCCCTTACAGTTCGAGCTTTTAGGTGAAATGGAAACAAATAGATCCATCATTTTGGGTCAAGGACATTACTCTGACCAAAAGGCATCCTTCTTCAGAGCAGATGTTAGGAAGACCATCTCTAGCCTCAGCATTTTGTTTTTTAATTTTATCTGAATAGTTCCTTTTCAAGCATCCATTATGGAGTAAAAATCATCTGGATCTGGTGTCTCCCAAGTATCCCGGGTCATCAGATTTATTTTCTTTTTGTGCATAACTGTCAAAACAAAAAGAAAGAAACTAACCAGCTAGAGAAAATGTTTTTTGGGTGGGATGACCTGCTTTTGTTGAGCTTTACTTTTTGTTGCATCATAATGAGTGAAAGTTTTAATCACTACACCCAGTTCCTGGGATTTTTATCCTCTACAATTCACTCTCCTGTAATTCCCCGCAATCAGCTGCTAGGATTGTGACACTTGGCAATTTATAATCCAATGATCAGTAATAAACTCCATTAGGAAATAACTCCTACAATTTCTCCCCAGTTTTCCCTCCTCTTTCTTCACAGGAGGTACTGTCAGGTAATCACACTGTGAGGAAGCCGATGCACCGTCACACACTTCCTCTCTCTCTCTCTCTCTCCACTTCTCAAAAGTTTGAATTGCTTTCCTTCCTGCCAGACATTGGCAGGACATCATTGACAGTCATAAACATTATTAGGAAGACCCAGTGTCAAATCCAAGGAATTATCCTCTAACCAATTATGAAGGAGGGCACACCAGAGTTTGATGATCAGCAGGTTGTGGTCCTGCAATTCAAATTTTGAAGTCCTAAACTGAACAATGCTTCTCTCCCAGAAAGAAAATGAATTAGGAAAAGAGCAAAGCCACTGACCTTTTATTATGCATTTTCAATGGATTCACCTACAAAATCCACATGTTCACATGCCTTCAAGTGAGAACAATTCAAAAGCAAGACAGCTTTTGGTTTCTGAGTTTTTATTATCTTTTGTTAATCATCAAAACATATACACAGCTTCGGCTTCTGAGCTTTCTTATCCGCTTGGTTTCACTACTTAAAGACCTTGCAGGTTTCTGTGTTCATGAAGCTGAGAGCTTCTGCAATTCAATAATCAAACTTGGCTTCTTCTTTTCAACTCATCTTGTTTTGGTCTTCCTTATGGTGGATCGGTGTCTAATGGCCTGTGAGGAAAGAGAAGGAAGGGGAGAAATTTTAGGAGTTATTACCTAACAGGGTTTAATACTGACTGTCAGATATTAAATTGCCAAGTGTCACAATCCTAGCAGCTAATTGCAGGGAATTACAGGAAAGTGAATTGTAGAGGATGATAATCCCAGTTCCTGCTGATTGGTCTAGGATATCAGCTTCAATCCCCCTAACCCCCTGACTCCCTGAGCACTATTGACTGTCCTGTCATATTGACCAGCAAATGGAACCCAGAACTTGGGATATGATTGTAGTGCCAAAGAATCTGTCCAAAGGATAAGGAGAATCAGATGGTTAGACAGCTTATTGAGAATGATTGTGTAATATTGTACTAAGTTCTCCGTCAACATAAAAGGGTATGTTTGAAGACAAAACAGAGGTGTGCTGAGGTATTTGAATAAGACATCAATAATAGATCCCCTATCAGCCCCATGCTAGCTGCATCTCTTAGATGTAATCCTCATTTAAACTGTCTATGACAGCCAGAGCATCTTCTGCGTGCCCCCAGAGAATGTGTTGAGCTAGAATATGATGTTGGATTGATTTAATTAGGTGCCTAAAGAACCATGTGTTCTGTTCAATATTGCCTTGTGTGGTGATATCCACTAAAAACCTTCTCAAAGAGTAGTTGCTCGAAGATGCATGCTCTTGACCAGCTTACCAACATATGTAGCAACATGTGGCAAAGCTAGAATCAAAATGCTTAGAGTCTCCATAAAAGAAATTATCAGAACTCTTTTCTCACATGAGTGACAGGTTTCTTTTTCCCATTGGCTAGCTTGCTTAACCAGAATTATGTTTTGTCTTCAAATATGCGGTAAGCAATCATAGTTTAAATTAAAGCTAATCTTTAAGCCACCTGAGATAAGAATCTTATTTGAAAGTTGGCAAGTGTCCCAGAGATTGCTTTCTTCCGTGGTTTTTAGATTTTCAAGCACTTTTATCCCTTGAGAAAATCAGAAAGACTTCAGGTCATTGAGAAAATAAAGAATCTACCAAGTCCTTTCCTTGACAGATCTGTTTTTCTCTTCGTCAACAAACCAAAGGACCTCAATATGCAATATGATCTATTTGCCTAAGCCCTTGACTGGGGTAGATTCGTTTGATCAATTCTCAACTAAGGAGAATCAAGCAGGCTTTTCCACTGAATGGTGATGCTGGACTTATTTTCATGAAATACACGTTTCATGACCTTACCATGAAATTTTATCATATTGAAGGTTGAATGCAAGACGAGATCTTTTTCTGTTCATACCGTCTGAATCATCTAATTCTGTTGTAATTTTTTTTCCCATTTTAACTGGAGCATTATTCATAAATTTTACATTTTTTGCTTTCCAGATGGAATTGAGAGACTACAACCCTCTAGAGCACGAGAGGGGCTTTCATCCAAAGATAAACTTGCTAGTAAAAGAGAGCTTACAATCTGGGTAGCTTCCATTTTCCACCCTCCTTGAGTTTCATCGCAGACATAGTGAAGGGCAAAAAAGTATTTTGGTAGATTTCCATGGTGTTTTAATCTTGAAATTGTCTTTGTTGCATTTAAGTTGGGAGGATCTCTAGACTATCTTTGGAATTTATCCTAGCAAAACTCTACCGTCTCTACGAGGGGTTCGCATCTTCTACGAGGACCCAACTTTAACTCATATCATTGATGAGAAACCTTAGGTCCCACTTACTAAGAAAATAGCTGGGGATTTTATTTATTTATTTTATTTTTTGGTGTTGGGTCAACGGGGATGGTCGTCGAGAGATCCCTCACTACCCCAGGAAAAGTTTCACCTTTCAGCATTACCTCCTACTAGATGATGACTCAAGTCACTCAACACTCGTTAGAGCAATGATCCATATTTTGGTTGTCGTCAGTGGAAAAGTTTCACTCTGGAAAAGGGCTTACGCTGCTTGCCAAGTTCTAGTTCTAATTGAAACTGGAAGCATTATGGGTCCTACGTAGCAAGGCAAAGGAGAAGTTTTTATTTATTTATTTTTCTTTGACTTAGATCTTCATGGAATCAATTTTGTCCTTTCTGGATTCTCCATTTCATTTGTTGGTTTTTCAGTCGTGCTTTTTACTCAAATGGGTAAGAGATCTTATCCCCCTTGCAGAGAGAACTGGCAAAATTTTGATTCAGTTTATAACCTTGATGACTTAGGGATCAACAGCCCAAGTGTGGAAAATGCCAAGTATTATAATATAATATATATATATATATATATATATATATATATATATGTTTTACATGGGGCTGAAGACTTCCCGAGGGATTCTGCATTTTCCCTAACCTGTGCCCTGTTGCATGATTCCTCTTAAAACCTGATAGTTTGGTTGACAATTCCAACGGTAGTGTGCATTCTGAATCATTGCTTATCTGAGCCAACTTGTGCCCCCAATTGAAACCCGACGCCTGTCATTTTGTAACTGATACGTGATACCAACTCTAAACTTGTCAGGTTTATTTTATCAATTTGGCCAGAATTAGTGACGTTCGCAATGTCCTTAGTTGCCTGCAGTTTGCATGTATTTACTTACGTATCTTTTGCGTTTATTTCTATACGTATTTTACTTTCTTGGCTTGAATTTTCCAGGTCAATGCCACCAAAACGGAAGGACATAATGTCTGAACTTGACTTATCTGAGCTAGAGCCTTCAGAGATCATGTCATTGACATCATCAACTAAGGAAGATGACGAAGTTGAAGAGGGACCATGGAAACTAACCCAGGCCACTGAAGGAGATAATACTGCTGCTTGTATGACGGTGGAATGGGAGCAGCTCGTCGTCAATAAAGTCCCCACAGTATGTTCCCCTCCTTGTATGTCCAAGACTAGGATGGAAAATTTGGTTATCACGCCACCTGATGGTAATAAACCCTTGGATGAGAAAACCTCGAAGATCTTGGAAAGGCTGGAGGCTCCCCGGCAGCTGAAAACAAAGCTATCTCCCTCTCTTGTCATAAGCACTGTGAAGACAGATGCATGCGTGCCCATGAAGAAGCCTCTACTTCCATTTCAGCCCAATGTTGTGACTTACGACAGTTCAACTCGGCCGATGAAACCTAATTTCCATAGGTTGAAGAGGAAGCACAAATAACCGGTAAATTTGTTTCTCATGATGGTAACGATAATGATCCAAAAAAGTGAAGGAAAAGGAATCTGTCACAGAACAGAAGTATGGGGAGGATTTTCTATTAGCCAGGGGTGCATCTGATTTTGTCACTTGGAACATTCTCAGAGATCTGTTTAGGTGATCTTGATTTTTTTTTTTTTTTTGGGTGGGAGAGGCGTGCACAGCAATGCACGTTGTCAAATAACTGGTTTGGATCACTCAATGGGCCTAATCCATTTTTTGTTATAATGAATTGGTTAGATTTTATTTTTTTTGGGTCAAAGAATTGGCTGGACATGTTTACCCTTGATATGGATGGGTTGCATCTTGTAGCAAGTGCATTTCCTGTGATCGCATATCTTATCCAACACCATGGGTATGTTGCAGAGCGGCTTTCTGCGGCATTCTGCTTCTATTCTTGAGTTTCCTATGTCAGCAATCTGTGTGGTATGTACATGTACCCCATGGACCCCAATCCAATTACCTGTCTACCGTCTGAGTTTTTGTTTGTTTTATGAAGATCAGAACCATAGGAGCGCGCAATGTCGCAGGTAAAAGTTTGCCCTTTTTTTTTTTTTCGGGCGGGGGGGGGGGGGGGGGGGGGGGGGGGGGGGTTTTCTCTTCTTTTCTCCTCTCTTTTTTTTTTTTTTTTTTTTTTTTTTTTGCAATGAATTGATCTAGTTGCCAAGTTGGCCCAGGATAGAACAGGGCTGAGTGGCTGCACGACATTTCTAGATGCATGTTTTCATAGTTACTTCTCATAAGAAGCATAAGAATGTTGAAGGCCTTGTCTCAGGATAGACCTAACGGGCCCTTTTCCATTGCATTCCCTCTTTCATAGAATGTCTGAGTATAACAGCTAGGTGGGCACTTGGAAATAATTGGAGTACTGTACGGCGTCTGCACGCCTTTGTATGGTAATAATTTGTCTTTATTTACAATCTAGCCCAAAACAACCCCCCCCCCCCCCCCCCCCCCCCCCCCCCCCCCCCCCCCCCCCCCCCCCCCCCCCCCCCCCCCCCCCCCCCCCCCCCCCCCCCCCCCCCCCCCCCCTAATATTAATTTAATAGCCTGCTGGGGGATTCAGACATAAATGGACCCTTGTATGAAATATGATCTTCCTTCGATCGATGGAAAAGGACTAAGGAGCGGCTTATATTTACATCAGTCCTCACGCCAGCCAACAAACCCTATCTCATAGCTTTAGCAGCTAGCTAAGCGTGTTTTAGAACTTTATATTATTACAATGTGGGATCCAGATCGATCTTCTTGTGTTTAGGTTTTGGGTCAGGGGTAAAAATAAAATGCAGATTAGACGTCTAGCCTACGTTTGATCAATTTTATTTGGTGACTTCGTCATACTATTAAGGAACGATCAATATATATAGCTTAATAAAAATCTGGTTCCAGGACCCAAATTAAAGAAGAGAGAACGGTTCTATAAGACCGTGTAGACTGTATCAGTGTATCTATCGGCCTTGCTTTCAGTCCTGCGATTACTCGTCTTCTCGTGCTATTAGTTAGCTAGGAGGCCGATTTCAGAAGTTCTCTTTGTGGAAATCAAATTTGGTGGAGGTTTTGTGAGAGAAATCCTGTGCAAGCTGGCGCAGCTCCTTCGTTAAAGCCGGGGATCCACAGTAGAAAACTCCTGCTCATCAGCAAGGAAGGAGGCAAGCCGAAGTTAGTGAGGATTATTAATGCAGTCAAATCCCTGCAGGGGTGCCTAGTGAAAAGAAAGACTTAAAAAATTAAATAGGACAGCAACGACAGGAAACGCCTTGAAGTTTGACTTTGGGGGAAAAGGTTGAAAAGTGCGTGTCCGATCATCCATCTCCATCCAGAGTACTACAGACTGTTTCGTGTGTGTGTGTGAGTGAGTGCATGTGCTAATTGTTGTTATTAGTGGAAATTAAGAAACAAAAACACTAACCGACACGGGTGTGAGAGTGACTGAGGGCGATGCGCTTGTAGACGCTACGCCAGTTGGGCTTGGTGAAGTGGGACTTGACGCGAGTGCCGGAGACGACGTCGACACCGTGTTTGGCGTGGTTGAGGGACTGAAGCATGGCGATGAGTGCGGACCTGGCGTCTCCTTCCTCGTACACGCTGGTGAAGTAGCAGTTGTGGAGCTCTATGACCCCGTCCTTGTTCTGGTCCATCTCTGCCACCTCGTTCATCACCCCTTTGAACCATTCGAAAGACCCTTGCTCCCTTGTCACCCAGTAGAAGTACCGAGTACGTACGCTCTCCTCGTCCTGAAGAACCCTTTGATCTTCTTGTACGTAGTACTACTGTTACTGCTGCTATTATTTACATGATGCGAGGAAGTAGTACTCGAAGATGGTTCCCGGTCGTCCCTGCCGTCTTGGGGTTGTTGATTAATATCATCATCATCATCATCATCATCATCATGATGTATTCATGTTGTTGTGGTTCTTCGTCTTCTGCTGAACCTGAACCCAAGGACGTACTTGATGTTGTTGACGATGTCCTTGACAATGCTGATCATTGGGGCCGGTGGCTCCGATCCCCAATCCCACCAGCAGCAGTACCACCTCATATTTCTTATAATCTTGCATGCGCTGGTGCTCCATATGGCCCGTCTATCTATCAACACCTTGGGGAAACTGTACAATGCACGTACCACATCAGATACATATACATATTAGCTAGTGTTCATCATTTTCATTTCTAGCCAATTCAAATCTCTCATAATAATCATGCAACCAGTCGAAACAAACAACAGTCTTTAAGTAATGCGCACTCCTGTCAATCGCAGCAAAGAAATAGTGGATCCCTTAATTGCTTCTACTTTTGGATATAGTTGCTGTGTAATTAGCAAAATGTAAATAAAAAATAATAAACTAAATCCTATAGCTTTTAATTTGTGTGGTAATCAATTAAGTTATAACCTAAATGAGTGCTGGGATGATTTGTTAGGTGTCACCAGTTACTTTCGAAATTGATATACCCTTAAATCCTTAATACAGATAATAAATGGATGTGGACAGTCACGGCTGGTGGAAACTGTGGAATACGTAGAGGAATCCATCGTGGAGGGAGCTTAGCGCATATATATAATATAACTAATTGCCCCCTCAGGGCTCAGACCAATGGGACCGGAGTCGCGCGAGAGTGCAAGTGGAAATTCAACTACTCCTGCACTCCAGCACTCCTCTCATATCTTGTATTAATAAAACTTGAAATGAATGATCAGGATAAAACAAACGCACGCACGCACTAGGATCAGTTAGTTATATGTTTATCGTTTCTTCCAAGCTTTATCACCGCCATTCACCAACCCCCTCATAGCCTAGTAGTGTTATTTACTGGCTGGCTGGCAGAGTGGCAGGCAATGGAAAGGAAATTAAATTGTTTAATTAGGTGTTGTGCATTAATAATGGTTTGAAAGTCTTCCAAGTTCCAACAACAAATTCCATCATATCATCATATCCTTAGGGAGTTGTTGTAATCGGCTCTGAGTAGCCCACTTTTTCCACCTGTTGGAGGCTGGCAAACCTGCACGCACCAAAATCCGATCCAAATCAGATAAACCACACCACTGACTTTCAAAAGTTATCTTTTTGCCTTTTTTGGGACTTGGGACAGTTGGGAGTTCAAAACCCTCAGAATTTTAATAATGAGACTTCACAATGTTCAGACCTCGGAGAATACGGTTTTTAGTTGTCGTGTCCAGTCACCCAGAGTTCTTATGTGCACGCTCAGGTAGTCGTCGCCAGGTGCCGAGGTAATGGAGAAAGGATGGCTGTCCATGAGATTAGCCCCTAGTCAGTCAAATTCACTAACTCTCTCTCTCTCTTTCTTTCTTTCTTTCTTTCTTTCTTTCTTTCTATCTTTCTATATGACGAGAGAGAGAGAGAGAGAGAGGAGAGGGAAAAGAAAACGGGGGTGGGTGTGCCGTGTGCGTGTCCGTGTGCGTGTGCTTATGAAGTGTGAGAAAAGGAAAGTGCGTTAGGGGCCGGAGATCAAATTCAAAAGTCCATGGGTTTGGGGACCACACGGATCCAAAATTTAATGGGTTGGGTAACTACCCACTACACCCATTACCCACCTTCTCCACCAGGTGGAGAGAAAGAGAGAGATAATCAGATAAGTAAAAGATGGGTGATGATGGAGCCTGGAGGGATTACCATTCGAAGGCCGAAACGGCGGCACAGTTGACAAACATGTACTGCCCACTCTTGTAATTGAAGCCCTGGGGTTTGGTCATATGCAACGCCAACACGTTTCCTTCCTGGATACACCGCTACCTTGAGTATGATTACGGCCTTCACGCTAGCTTGACCTCAGTGCCCTTATCATCCCTTCGCAACCATACAGCCGCACTGGAATCGCCAAGTACATCCATGTCTGCCCTCCATCAATCCATGCATCACAATCATCAGCCTCCAACTATATATGTATATCATTCATTATTTTAAAGTGCTACATTAAATTCCAATTTATAATAGCATATGATCGAATGAAAAAAGTAGAATGAGCAAGGAGATGAGCAAGCGAGGCGATTTTCCTGCTCTGCAGTCTGCATGCATGGTTCTTTTCGTGAATGGAATGGAATAGGCACAGGCACCAAGGCACGTACCGTTTTCTTGTACCATTCTTTTGTTAGGTAAAGCTTGACGCCATGGACGATGACGAAGAGGTGGTGAGAGTAACAGAAGGCGGGCGTTAAAGCCGGTGAGCTTTGGAGGGGCCAGCTGGAAAACTTTAGTTTGTTCCTCCTAAACCATGGGGTTGCGAGTGAGAAGGCAATTCCCATGAGTAGTAACTAGTAACACCATGGCGATCCCCGTTATCCCTTCCACACCCTTCAAGAACCACCAGTAGCTGGATGGCTGCTCCTCCCCGAAGTAGGGCTCCAACGCCTCATACTCCACGTCGCTGGCCGACAATAGCTTTGGGAAGTCGCATGCCAAATGCGCACCGGCGTGTAGACTCACCCCGACGGCCACCCCGAGGGCGATCAGCTTGTGAAAGTTGAGGTTGTCGTCGAAAGGGACCATCATCAATCCCAGCTTGATCTTGTTGCGGAGCCAGGTGATGGTGTCCCGGCAGACTGGCAGCAGTATAAGGGCCATGTTCAACTTGAGGGTCTCCGCCGGCACCTTTGGCGATGCACACGCAATACCCCATCACCTTAAACGCCTCCGCCCTGTTCCGGTACTCCACCAACTTGTACGCAAACAGCCCAGACACCGCACCCATCCACACCGCCATAACCCATACTCTCTGCCAGTCGTCCATCACAAAGTACTTGCTCTTCTTCCACCACCTCCTTCCAGACCGGGTTCTTCTCCACCGTCGGCTTTAGCTTCTGGCTCAACATTTGGCTCAGGTTTCTACTTTCGCCTCTCACCGACGACGACGACGACGACTGACTTGGAGCTTTGTACTAACAGCAATGTCTCCAGATTGTGAATCTGCCAGTAAATAAAATAATATTATCTATACGCCCATCCTACACCCACATGTCAAAATTACTTACTAGTTACTACCAACAGGAAAAAGCAAAAACAAATTAAAATCAGACTGAGTTGAGACTGGTATTGTAGTAGCTGGTAGGTAGTCTCAGAAAGAAAGTTAGCTAATCTTACCTTTATGTAACCGGCGTTGTCAGGGTCCAACTCTTCCATAATCAGGGCCGCATATGCGCAGCATGCAAGTCACACTAGATCTGGAAACCCAACCGTGATCCTCCCGTCGGCATCTTTGTTCACCCAGCAATTTTTTTTTTGGGGGTTGGGGGATTCACATCCTCTTTAATTCCTTTCTATGCAATTCCTTATAATTTCCTCGTAGGATTGTGCCATGTGGCATTTAAATGATCCAACGGTTACCTAATTTAAACTAAATTTGAATTTTATTTAAACCCACCCATAAATTTGAATTTTATTTAAACTCTAGTTTGTTGGGTAACCGTTGGATTACTTAAATGCGACGTGGCACAATCCTATGAGGGAATTGTATGGAATTGCATGGAAAGGAATTACAGAAGATGTGGATCCGGATGGGGATGGGGGTACGTTAACGTTCACAATAATACTAATTTTAATCATTAATTATTAACTAACTACATACATGTCGAAGAAAGTTTGAAGCCTGGAGTCGAAACTTTGGTCAGAGATTTGATCCCAGAACTCCCTTAGCTCAGCCTTGTTGATCGAGTCTCCCGTAATATTCCTCTTTCGAGCCAGCGCATCAAATAACTCGCCAGCGAACTCCTTAGATTCCTTGTTCATTCCTGTATTCGATGGTACAATTAAGAAATTAATTAAAAAGAAAATTAGTTATCTATTTAATTTAATCATATCAGGCCTCAGCGGCCGGATGGTGGATATGTGCATGCACCGCATGCACGAGTAGGAGTGAGGTCGGTACCGATGAATCCGGATCAGCGACCCGTACAAGAAGCACAAAGTGCTCTCCCCACGCTTTCTGACCACAAACATCAGTGGTGTCCACGGTGAAAAACAATTTTTGGAAAAAATAAAAAAAAAAGTTTTTTTTTCCACCAGTGGGACCCACTGATGTTAGTGGTCAGGAAGCCATGGGGAGCACAGAGTGCTCCCCCGACGGGGAGAAGATCCGGATTTCTGACCACAAACATCGGTGGGGCCCACGGTGAAAAACACTTTTTGAAAAAAATAAAAAAAAAGGTTTTTTTCCCACCAGTGGGACCCACTGATGTTTGTGGTCAGGAAGCCATGGGGGAGCACAGAGTGCTCCCCCGACGGGGAGAAGATCCGGATTCTGTACCGATTGTGTACGTTGTTAGAGAGAAGAAGGGAATTAAAAAAACCTCTAGGCTCTAGGCTCTAGGCCTCTAGCTAGCTAACTCACCGATACATTCGGCGAAGAGGGAACGGGGAAGAAGTAAGAACGCCGTTAGTAGAAGCAGTGAGGTCATGGAAGCACTTCTCGACGGCAAGCCAACCAGAGGCGCCGTCAGTCTTGGTGATGAACTTGAGTCCCTTCAAGGCGTGAGCGGCGGCAGACTTGGTCCTATCAAAGCGTCTAGTGGAAGTGGAGGGTCGCCTGGTGAGGGTAGTAAGTCTTTTCAGTTCCTGGGACACCTGCCTGATTCTCCAGGAGGCGCTGCGCATGACTGACGACAACTACGACGACGACGATGACCTCTTCTCAAGTGTCTTGGCTGCAGAAGACAAGACCTTATCCACGGAACCGGATGATTAAACAAATCACCAAAATGAACAAAATAAACCAAGGATCTTGTGCAAATAAGTTGAAAGACAATCACAAAACAAATAAACAACAAACCACCACAAGAATGAAAAGAGAAATGCAAACAACACACAAGAATTTTACGTGGTTCACTAACCCGAAATAATCGAGATTAGCTACATCCACGGGGAGCGATTTCACTATTTTAATCTTCAAAATAGTACAAGATTTGAGTGTGATACAATATTACCTCAACCGGTCACATAACCTCTCAAAGCTCCTTAGAATACCCTTCTACCTTAAGCTCTTGAAGAAAACCCTTCAATCCAAGCCCAAGCTTCAATGGAGTTGCAATGGAGAAGAACACAAGAGAGAAGAAACCATTTTCTTGCAAAACCACAAGAAGCTAGAAGAAGACCTCCCTAAAGCTAATCCCGTTTTTGGACAAAACCCATTTTAGAAGTCACTAGAAACTCACTTTTTTTCTCTCCATTTACCTCTCCCAAGGCCCTCATAATGATACCAAACACCTACCCATGTTAAAGACTAAGTGGGGCCCATCAAATTCAAAATTTGAATTTAAACAAAGATAAAGTGATTTTCATCACTAAACTCAACATTGGCCAACAGCGTTAACTAAGGATCTTCATTATCCACCCCTCCTCCGGCTGCCTTCACGCTATATATGTACCGCCACCGAGACGTCGAGTCGTCACGTAGGTCCAGCGTGATCTCCACGTATGCTTCTGATGATTCTTCATCCTGACTATGAGAATTCATATTCATGATGCTGCTACCGGCACTGCCACCAAATGACGAATCCGAATTAAGGTTGAATCTGGCGCTTTTTCTGCCTGCTGTTTTGTTGAGATGTCCGCTGATCAGATGCCCACTGTAGCTTGATCTATCACTTCCCACGCTCCCTGTGTCCGACTGATGATCCCCGCACCCACACCTATACTAGTTGTTCCCATCCTCGGCCTTCCTGAATATTATTCTACCACAACCCGCGCGCTATTTATTTCACAGAGACGAAGAGGATAAATGAGAGGTACGTACTAATCGTGATACAGATATGATGAGATGAATCGATGATGATGAAGAGGATGTTTTCAGGCAGCTAGTGGCATATATATATATATATATATATAATGGAGAATTGGTCGAAACATATATAGCCAGCTAGCTGTATGCCTGTATCCACCATTCTGTAATCCTCCGACATTGATGGTTAAAGTCTTTGGATTTTATGGCAAAGTCTTTGGATTTTTGCCATAAACATATATTAAAAATTTACGATTACCATACTTTGGTCAGTGGTCAACCTTTTCCTATATTACTAGGTGTGCGTGTGGGCGCTGAACTTGAATTCTCACCATTAAATGTGCAGCACAATCGAGATCGAAATTCCTTTCTTGATTTCAATCTCGACACAAGAATAGCATAGAGATATACGCATTTAAAGTGAAGCATTGAAGAACAAAATATTGAATCAACGATCTTCTAAGACTTTATACTTCTAACTAGAGTAATCATAATCAATAATCAACATGTCATGTGCAAACAAGCGGATAATTATAACCTTATTATTTGACACAAATATAATAATAAAGTCATTTATTATAATTATTAGTTTGAAACCCAAAACTCTTTACTTATTTTGTTAAAGTTTAATAATATATTTAAATATTTATTTAATATCATAAAATACTAAATTAATTTATAGTTCTTATGTTTTAAACATTTCATGACATACCTTTTAAGTTTGTTCATGTAGGTTTTATAATTAATATACTATTTGTCCATATCATTTACTCTATCAAAATTCAAAAAAATTTAACAAATATGAATCACTTGATATGAAACAAGAACTTAAAGACATGTCTTTTTTATGAATTTCAACAGTGATAAAGCAATTACTTTGTTCACTTTAATTGAATCATTTTATTTTGTATACTAACAATAGAAACGTATAATAAATAGCAACCCTAACAAGATAGGTCTCCTATTTCGAATTTCATGGTTTTAGTATTTTATTGGGTATTTTATATAAGTGTTTCCCATATAATACACCATACATATAAAACAGAAGATGCTTTTGTATAGCCAAAATAATGGGGAAAAATCGTCTGATGTGATGTGCACAGCAGTGCGGCACCGCAAGTCGACACGTGGCTTATTCCTATTAAACGGTTCAGATTAGAAGGAGGAATTTAAGTGAAATTGACCCACCTTCTTACCCATTTTAACAGAATCCGTTTTGTGACCATATGCATAAATATGGACACACTGATTTCTTTCCGTTTTAGTAATTTCTATTTTCTTAATTTCATTTCTCGAAAATAATGATTTTTTTTTTTTGAAATTTGATTTGCTTCAATCCTAGCATAAGTTTTTGTAAGAATTGTTAAGAAGAAGACGTAAGGAATAAAAGAAAATCTTTCGCAACTAAAACTACTGACGTTTTACACATAAGTACCGTCTCATCAGAGAACTCGTAAAGAGAACACGGAAAAGTAAACACTAAACACCATCAAACCTAAACGGACATTCATTGCAAAAATGCAAAAATCTGAATATCTTTAAAGAGTTAATGCAATTGTCACGTCTCTGACCAACATATAGAATTAATCGAAACATAACCGAAATTCCATAAACTACTGTATTTTTAATCATCGAATCTCACGAGAGAAATCCGAAAAGGTAATTATGATGTACGGGCAGAAAGAAAAAAGAATTATGCAATGCAATTGTCAAATCTTACTTTTCCATGTCAGAATAAAATAAATAAAAAATTCTTACTAAGACATATTGCTTTGATTTTGAAACCCCTGCTGAGTCCCTGACCCCTCAAGGCCTCAACCTTCTGAAGTTCTGAGTTCTGATAATAAAAAAAGTAAGAAACCAAGACCAACTTAAAGTAATCGACCTCCTTTTTCAAAGTAATTAATAACCTCTGGATCCGTGTCGAATTGGAATTTTTGGAGTGGTACGGACTACGGAGTACGGACCAATCTAGTCAACCACCGAAGCTGATGATAAATCGGACTGAATCCTGCTACAATAAAAACCTGAGTGAGTTACGGTTCTATTTTGGATGGCTTTACCGGTTTATATTCCAAATGTAATTTTCTCCGCCTACGATTTCTTTTCATTATTTCTTCCTAACCAAACGTTTTATTCGAATTTTGGTTTCCCAATTTATAAGTCCTCTTATCCAGTCCATATGTATAATACATGTTATACTAAGTACATTAAAAGCTAGCATTACATAGTATCATCATCATCATCATCATCATCTTCTGGAATTAAATTAAAAGCATGGCAAATTATGGATGTCTTTTTCAATTTTCATGTCGGTTTGTTTGAAAGTGCACTACCTTACTTTGGGATGGATAATGGATTGCCATATAGATTGGGCGACAAAGGGACGAGGACGCGGGAAGGCAGGCGGTACTTTCAAACCAATGCAGGAGGGCACATCATCATTCAGAATAAGCAGCACCATCCCATGGAAAGTATATTTCACACGGTTATATACGGAGAGAGATTAGTCTATATAGACGATAGACCTAGTCCTCCCTAAAAGACTTCGCTAGAATATTGCATCCCTCCTAGCTCGTGCATTGAAATTGCATCCGATAATCTTGACAAATGGGATAACCATGGGATGTGAAGACAAGTAGACAATCAACTAATTTATTATTGTTTATTTACTCTCGTCATAAAATTAAGAGATAATTACTGATGCCCCCTTGTACTTTTATTTTACTACTACTTTATCCTCTATATTTTTTAAATTTACTATTCCAACCTTTAATTTTGTCTACAATTACTAATGCCCCCTACCGTTAAGCTCTGTCAGTCTACTGATGATGTGGCATTTATACATTTTTTCAAAATCCCCAAAATAACCCTGCAATTATCTTTTTACTTATTTGCTCTTTTTTAAGTTATAATACTACCCTTAATAGGAAAAAATGAACTTTAATTTTACTTTTCTTTTTTAAAAAGAAACCACAAAATAAATGAAAGATTTGAATTTTTTTTCTCTAAAAAATAAATCACCAAATAAAGGAAATATGTAATTAAATAGAAACTAAAATATTAAGAAATATCAAATTTAAATCAAAGCTGAAAGTTGAAAATCACCTAACATATGTTGACCATTATATATGTTACTAAATTTTCTATCAATTAGATCTTATATGCTAATTTATTTGTAAAACTTCCATCATGGTGATTATGAAAAATTTAAGTGGAATGTGAAAGTTTCAACAATCATAAGTATGTGGTCCCACCAAATTCAAAACTAATTCTAAAATATAAGATTTTAAGGATATAATTGACATGCAATATAGTTTCTATAAATGAAGGTAATGCCATATTTTTACTTCTTAATTCTAAAGGCAAAATAGACATTTCAAATTTAATGTTAACAACCACTTTAACACCATTAGAAGTTAGGGGGGCAATAGTAATTTCACAAAGAATGGGGTTTGATTAGTAATAAAATCAAAGTATAAGGGGGCAATAGTAATTATCCCTAAAATAAAATAAAATAAAATAAAATAAAAATAAAAAGGAGAGAGAGATAAAGAGAATATGAATTATTCATTAATTAATTACTCAAACAAAGCAACTATAAATTTCCAAATTTCTTCCCTATATCCCTTAACCAATCAACACTCAAACATATTTACATTATTATATTTTGACCAAAATAAATAATAAAGTAATGTAGTTTCTTCATCCAATTTCTTTTGTAGAGTACTGTACTATTATTGTCAGGGTTTTATTGGGTCTTAGGGGCACAACTGATTTTTCAAAGCAGCCGGCCGGATAATTTTGTAAATAGATTATACTTTTAGCTAAGGGTATGTTTTTGTATAAATTCTCATTATCTATTATGCCTATTTAAAATAAGTACAAGAATTCGTTATTGGTCAATAATGAAAAATGGTTTGGTGAATTTTCTAGAAAATAAAATATCAAATAAAAAATAAGTACGTGTCAAAATAAATAAATAAAATTCATAGTAAGCAAGTGAGAAAAGAGGAAAACAATATGGTTTTTATAAAAGAATGTGTATTGACTATTTTACCATCATATTAACTATAAAATTTTAAGTAAATTTGCACATAAATAAATAATTCATTCTCACCATAGTTCATAATAGACAAAAATTCTATTATGGATTTTGGAGGTTTTTCTATTATTTAAAATAAATAAATAAATAAATGATAATAGATGCTAAACAATTTAAAATGATAAAAATTTATCATAATTGATACCAAAAATAGCCTAAGTAAATTTCTAAAATTCCTGATGTTTAATTATCACTATTTTATAGTACTGCAAACCATTTGTTAAAGAATTACCATAGTATACTTGGTTCCGAATTTTTTGCCATCAGAGATTTGTCTCTCTACCATCCACAATTAGATGGCAATCTTAGATTTCTCTCTTGATCTAACTATTGTCAAATTTGATGGTCTATATCATTGTTAGATCTTCTATGTATTAGATTCATTTATCACAAAATTTGCATACATTCACCATAGCAAACCCTCAATTGTCAAATGTGTACCTTCTATATTATGAGGATCAAAAAACAAGATTGCAAGGCATTTAACAAAATGTAAACCTTTAATATGAAGAATCCTCTATAACATGCAATTGTACATTGTGAAATAAATATTCTTTTCAACTCCTCGGAGTACTATTGTGAATAAAAGTGGTTCTAATTAGATGCTGCTACACAATAACTTTATGGCTTCATTGAAAAATATGGTTTCCCTAAGCTTTTAACATGTCCTAGAATATTTGTATATATGTATTTAAGTATTTTATGAAGGAGCAAGCCTTTATTTTAACTTGATAATTTGCATCTATACATACACACATATGATGTCTTAAGGCCTACCTTTAAAAAAAAAATTATCGGCAAAACGAACATGATGCATGGATGTACTAAACAAGTTGAACACTGATGTAAGTTTTTAGTAGTCATTCTTTGCATGCTTATGAAAATAGCCTAATTAAATTTAAAATTTGTTGTTTAATTATACTATTTTATCACCAAACCATGTTGTTGACTTGTTGTAATTACTTAATACGTACTACTTGGTTAAATTTTATTGCCTTTGTCAGAGCTGAGTCTACCATCCACGTGAATCGAGATGGCAATCTTAGAATCTCTCTAGTGGTTCATCTTTGAAACTTGAAGCCCATTAAATTCAAAGAAGTAATAAAGAATTTCAAATTGAACCCGATCTCTCGCAACTATTAACCTAAATGCTTAAACGATATGAAAAATGAAAATAAAATTGCTCAAATGTGCACCTTGGATCTATATTTTGATGGATCAAAGTTTAAACAAGAAATTTAAAATAAGTCAACAAAATCTAAACTTTAATATGAAGAATCCTCTATAACATGCAAGGTTGTACATTGTTTTAGAATAGGGTAAATATTCTTTTCAACTCCGGAGTACTATTGTGAATAAAAGTGGTTCTAATTAGATGCTGCTACACAATAACTATTAAACGCCTCCCCTCTGAAAAATATGGTTTCCCTAAATTTAATTTGTCCTAGAATATTTGTATATATGTACCCTTAACTACTTTATGGGAAAAATATAGCTTTTATTTTAAACTTGTAATTTGCATCTATACATCACCCACGTATGAAATACTAAATTACATTCAATAAAAAAAATTTTTAAAAACCAAGTTACAATCCAAATTATCTTTAATTATTAAAAGTTCAATATACTTTTTTTTTGTAAAATTAGCAAACAATCTTAAAAAAAACGCTTATGTTAATAGCTTTTTTTATTAACATACCCCCGTCTTTTTTTATTAGCATTTTTGATTTTAATTGACTTGTAGTACGTTTTTTTTAAATTGTTTGATAAACTTCTAAAAAAAAAAGGATGTTATTGCCTTTTAATAATTAAAGATAATTTACGGTTCGTAGCTATGGTGTTACGGTCTCTTTAATAATTATTTTAAACTTGAGGATAATTTAGTAGTTTAATTGTTAGGGTGAATACGGTAATTTAGGGTTTAAAATGACAAAAATATTTTTAGCCAAGGAGTAGCCTGGGGTTTTAGAAAAATATTTAAAAATGAAAATTAAATTCTCAATTGAGAAACTTATCGGACTTTATTGTGTTTGATATGTTTTTTGTAAAAGGTTAAGCAAGAAATTTAAAATAAGTCAATAGATCTTGAGTTTTATAACCCTGTACCGTTAGACACGAAGGTTTCTTATTGTTTTATAATATTATTGATGATTTTATTTAATTTATTTTTTATGTTATTTACGCATTCTATTATTCTGTTAAACTCATTGAATTTATCTGTGATTCGTTAAAATTCCATGTCACATAATATTTAGAGGATTTACAGTTCAATCATATCATTTTTTTTAAATTAGGCATAGATTTCAGTTTAAATTAGTTAAAAAATGAGACACTTATGAGTCATGTAAATTAAAATTCTTCTTCAGTTTAATAGAGATCTAGACTCATACTGTATTATCTAATGTAAAATTGGGTTGGGTTGAACTTCTAACGGCAGGGCTGAAAATTTAACCTCGAACTGTCCCATCCGTCGCTTCAAACTTCTCAACCACCGCCCTCTTTCGTGAAGGATGGAATTTGGAACATATTTAGGACCAAAAAAGAAAAGGAAAAAGGAAAAGGAAAAAGGGAACATATAAATATGAATATATGATATGAAAAACATATCTCGACCAACGCCGTTGGTGACGAGTCTCTGACCTCACCTTCATCTCTGCGGATTTGCAAGGATCTTCATGATGATGTCCCCATGCCTTTGTCTGCCCTCTTCTTTCTTTACGGTATCGTATATAAATATATTTACATATTTTCAGTTTGTATTTGTAATTCCTTCTTCAGTTCTCCCTGTGTGTACGATTGATATTTTATTTCCAGGCTTTCGCTCTATTTGTATTTGTAATTCCTTCTTTACTTCTCCCTGTGGACGATTGATCTTTTCTTTCCAGGCTTTCGCTCTATTTGTATTTGTAATTCTTTCTTCAGTTCTCCGTGTTGACGATTGATCTTTTCTCTCAGTTCTCCCTGTGGACGATTGATCTTCCAGGCTTTCGCTCTATTTGTATTTGTATTTGTAATTCTTTCTTCAGTTCTCCCTGTGGACGATTGATCTTTTCTTTCCATCGAAGGTATCGAAGGTATCATACGCTTCTCAATTGTCTGTCTCTCCTTCTCACCTACTGTGTTTAGTTTCGTGTCAGTCGCTTGTCATTTCCCCCTAACCGATCGATTTATCCTCCTTCCCTTAATCCACGTTCTTGTGTGGCTGGATGCTAATAATCGGCTTATCGCATCTTCATTTCTGCTTTCTTATGTAATATTACTTCTTTAGAGGTTAGAAGCATAGAGCTTTAACAATTTATTTTGTTTTATTTTTCTTCGTGCACATGAATTTTAGTCTAGGATTTTATTTCTTTAGCCTCTATCCACATGCGTTAAATGATATGCGACGGACACATCCTGTTATTCATCAGAAACAAGAAATTGTTCCAGAACTAGGTCTTCAATATGTTTCAACGAGTCAAACTGTTCTCAATAACCACTAGCATTGTTCTATTGACTCCCGTACTTGCAAGCGTGAATATCTTTTAAAATTGTTACTGAAATTGGATATTCAAAACAGATGATTGTCTTTTACAAGCAATCCAGTAGTATAATTGCTTGTCATGGTTTTGATTTTTGGTGAAAGTGAATATCGATAAAACTTGCCATCACATAATAAATTGGATTGCTTCTTTCAGGCAAAATGATGACAAGTGTGACACAGAATGTTGGTGAATGTTCTAGTTATGCATCTAGGAACTTCCAGCAAAATGTTGAGGATGACAGAATGATTGCTGCTGTACTTTCAGAGGAGTATGCCAAGTTAGATGGGGCAATTGCTAGACGCCTTACTAACCTTGCACCCATTCCTGTGAGTTATAGCTGCTAATTCTTGACTTGTCGAGTTCCAGATCTTCAAATTTGGATTTTCATATTTTATTTTAGTTTTTTATTTTTTGGTGAAAGTACTTTCTATTCTGATCGTTGTGAAACTAGCAGTATCACTGTCTGATGCAGTGCTGTTTATGCTCAAATGTGTTTGAAGTAAAGCTTGTCAGCTCACATCCAAATCTGAAGTTTAGAGGCACTTTTGATTTCCTCTTATCTGCTATTTATTTTGAATGTCTTGTGGATGCATATAGTCTATTTTGTACCATTAGCAGTATTTACTCCATCCTGATCTTGTGTGCGTTCAAAAAAATTTAAATCCATCAATATTATTATTCATTTAAAAGCAGATACTTGTCAATCTACTTGTTTGACCAATCACCCAACAGAAAAAGCAACTGCCTAAGCTTGCTGATGATGGTATTTGGGACGGAACTGAGTGTTGTGAAACCCAATTTTAGGGTTAGGTTTTCTTTAATTGATTCCCCAAAATGAAGGGTTGCCCAGAATCTTCCAACAATTTAATGACTAATATGGTTAAATTTTGGGTGGGAGAGTTTTGTTACCACAGAAAGATGGAAAGGTTAGGGTTTTAACAAAACCTAAGATGGGATGGTTTATTTGGTAGTAGGGTATCACTATGGGATGTAACAAAATAATGGGGGATGGATAATGTTGTTAAATAAAGATGGTGATTTAAATGTGAAGGTTATGGCCTATGGGTAAGGTATGGGTTTAACAAAATTATATGGGATGGTAGGGGATTTGGTTTGAGTCTTAACAAAGAAATATGGGATGTACCAATTCTTCCTAGAAACCTTGAAATTGGGTGTAGGGAGGTTTTAGGGTTTTAACAAACCCAAATTGGATGATGATGTAATGGTTACGGGTTGGATCTTTGAAAGGGAATGATCTCTTCTATCTCTTCCTTGCTTTCTTTTTCTTTTATTTCTTTCTTCTTTCTTCTTTCCTTCTTTTCTTTTTCTGGTTCTGCCGCAAGGAAGAAAAGAGGGGAGGGGAGGGTGCCATGAAGAGAGTAGAGGGAAAGAAGGGGCAGCAGGGTAGAGGAGGGGAGGGGGAGTGATCAGGAAGGATACTGGGGACTGAGGGAGGGAATTGTGGGCTGTCTGGGTTTGGGGAAGCTTCTGCCAGGGGTGTGGCAGTTAGGGTCTTGCGCAGGCAGGGTAGGGGATGGGGAAGGGGTGCGATGGTTGTTGGTGAGGGAAGGGGATGGGGGTCTGCTGTAGTTTGTTGAAGATGTTGATGGAAGCTGGAAGAATGGTGCTCAAAAGAAGATGGTTGCTGATCTTTGAAGAAGAAGCTTTGCTGGAAATCTGCTGTGGCCCCCTCGAATAGGAACCATGGTCCTCAATATTCTTAATCAAATAATCAGACTTAACTTTTAAAAAGAAAGAATAGGCTACTTATGGCCTGCTAACCTAAGTGAGATTCCTTTAGATTAGGATCCCATAACAATTAATCTCAATGGCCTGCTAACCTAAGTGAGATTCCTTTAGATTAGGATCCCATAACAATTAATCTCAACCGTTCAAATAAATAATAAAACTTCTAATGGAATCTTCTTGAACATAGATTTCCATAAGACTTTAAATACTAAGGAACTCATCTTTAAAGAAGAATCCCAAGACTGAAGAACTCATCTTCAACTCAAACTGAACATTCTAATTGAACAAGACTCCTCAGATACATAAGAAGAAATTCTGAAAAATGAACCAGCAACTAAATTAGGGCTAGATTGACCGAAATGCCCCTCCAAGAGGTTTCGGCTAGCCCTTGGTGCCCCACTTTGGGGTGGCCCAGGGTTTCGGCCAGGGGCTGAAATCTGGTTCACATCACTGAGTTGGGTTCTTCAAAATGAATGAAAGGTCATGTATTTCTAAACCTGTGAAATTCACATGCTAATTCAATGCCAAAGTGCCAACTTTTTCAACTACAGTCTTTTGTAACTTCAAGTTCGCTCAGAATATGGCTCATTTGTGGCCGATGGTGGAGTAATGCTCTCTATAATATCATTTTCATTTTCTATTTTTACCAACTTTTTCCAAAATCAATAGTAAAAATCATACTTTGTCAAGGCATTAAAATCGTTTCATAATCAGTGTACGTGATACAACATAGAATGAGAATTCATTTGATAGTTACCTAAGTATAAATGATTTTTATAATTTTTTGAGGTAACAGTTCCCCCTTCACCCATCTTCCATATTGATTCATTTGCAAAACCACTACAGAGAAATTTGTTCTAGTGGCTCATTTTGCTTTTCATGTGTTGGAATAAAAAAGGATGTAAAAGAGAAAGGAAAAACAAACCATCCAAGAAACAATTTTGAGGAGTCATTTTGGTGAATCTTGTGAATTGGGTTTCCATAACTTACTCAAAAAGAAAAAGAAAATGAAGTTGTTGCAGTCCAAGTAGAAACTGTTAATTATATTGGAGCATTAGCCATTATCCTCTGGATTTAAAATGGCAAATACTTTAAAATTCTTGCATATGAAAGAACTCCCATCATATCTTGAAATAATTCAACATATTCAACATATTGACATGCCACCAATCAATGTCCTATAGCATCATTTAAAATAATAGCAACTTTATATCATCACAATTCACAAGTATAGCAACAAAATTGAAGGGGGGGGGGGGGGTTGAAAGAAAACGATCTGAAAACCAATAAGCAATTGAAGATGATGATTTAATTTGGGAATTTTTTTCCCCACAGAAATGTATCGGTTAAGATTGAATTAAAGAGGGAAAGAAGGCAAATAAAGAGAAAAAAATGAACTTAAGCACACGAATTAAACTAGAAGATTAACGAGACCGAATACAATGGATGGATCAATATCGGTTAAATATTATTGAATTGGTTGATGAACTGGGTTGGGATACCAAGGGGCTTGTGCAGGAGGTGAAGGGGCCAAATAAGGAGCTGGTTCAAGTGAGCTGCAGGGTTTTGTCAACTTCTTGCTGTGAGCCTTGTCTTGGCTGAGTCTAATGAGAAGATGATAAGGAGTAAGAGACGAGGGCGAATGAGGAGGGTGTAAAAGAGTAAACTTGTAAAAGAGTGGGGATATATCCATTGACACCATGCCGGTTTTAGAAAATGACAACAGCAAGCCTTCTCCCAACTAAATGGGGTCAGCTGCATGGATTCTTGCCTTCCAATCACCTCTGTTTAAGGTCATGCTAGACATAGGCCTAAGCTATGCATATGCTTTCTCACCACTTCTCTTAATGTTATCTTAAGTTTGCCCCTAGTTCTTCTAATTCTTTCAATCTGGATTATATCACTTCTCCATGGAGGGGCACTTATATCCTTAAATGACTTTCTTGTAGCTTATCACTTAGAACTATGTCGGTTTTAAATTGACCACAAAAGAACTTAAAGTAGTTGTCAACAAAAAGTCAAAAATAGCTTGAGACCTATTTTTGAAACACTGTAGTTGAAAACATAGGTTGTCAACAAAAAGTCAAAAATATCTTGAGACCTATTTTTGAAACACTGTAGTTGAAAACACAGGTTGTGACCCGTTGCAGTTTCCCGAGTCAAATAAAAATTCTAAAAACTTGACCATGTCCTAAATAATCTGAGTCTTTTTTGACTGGTTCTTTTAACACGAGTAGTGATAAACTCAAAGGGTGTATTTGTGTTTTAGAATAGTATGAGACCAAATTACATAGAAATTGAGATTAATAAAATAATAGCTCCATATTATAAAACAAAAACTCCTTGATTCCCTTCTGTTGTTCAATTTGGAAAAATTCAAAATATGTGATTTTTTTTTTCAAACTTCTAAAGAAGACGTGACTTGGTTTGACCACTTTTGACCAGGCCAAGTCAACCAAGTCAAGTAAAAAGAAACCTGATTCCAACAATGCAAAAGACAGCCAAATATGTGCATTTGGATAATGTACCGGAAATTGCCTAAGACATTGATTTGGTAATTTTTTTTATGTTTTTCATCCTTGATTTTCCGGGTCTAGTGTGGTGTTAAGTGATATACCTTATAAAACAAAAACCCCTTGATTCCCTTCTGTTGTTCAATTTGGATAAGTTCAAAATATGTGATTTTTTTTTTCAAACTTCTGAAGAAGACGTGACTTGGTTTGACCACTTTTGACCAGGCCAAGTCAACCAAGTCAAGTAAAAAAGAAACCTGATTCCAACAATGCAAAAGACAGCCAAATATGTGCATTTGGATAATATACCAGAAACTGCCTAAGACATTGATTTGGTAATTTTTTTATGTTTTTTGTCCTTGATTTTCCTGGTCTAGTGTGGTGTTAAGTGATATACCTTACTCCCTTTTTTTTTAATGACATTTCAGTTAAATTTAATAAATCAAATGGGAGCTGCTGAATTTAAATCTTATTCCTAAAAAAAGCAAGGGGGGGTTGGTTTTCCTAGCACATGCACAAAAGAAAGTACTAAAAGAAGCAACAAAATATCTGGTGAGATGAGCCCAAGACTAAACTGAGACTTCATACTTCTTAAAAGAATTCCATGCCTGGTACATCCAGCCAAGTGGCGTATTGTTACAATCAAACAAGAGGTTGGCTCTGTCTAATTAAATGAGAAATGCTTTATGGCTTCCTTGGCCTAAAACTAAGAAAATCCAAACTATTGCTGATTCACCTTCCTTTATGAACCCTATAGTGCTAAGAGAGGAATATAGTACCATTAAGGTCAATATCAACCTTCGAATGTTGAATATACCACTTGACCTGACTCGTGATATATTCTTAAGAAATGGGATGCCCAATCATTGTACTACAACAACAAGAAGAAGCATTGTCCTAACTAAATGGGGTCAACTACATGGATTCCTGCCTTCCAATTAGATACGCTTGAGGTCATACTAGATACAAGGTCTAAGCTATGAATATCCTTTCTCACCACTTATCTTAAGGTTATCTTAGGTCTGCCCCTGGCTCTTCAAATTCCTTCAATTTGGATTAAATCACTTCTCTGTATAGGGGCATTTATAGGCCTCCATTGAACGTGGCGGTGCCACCTCAAACGACTTTCTCGTAGCTTATCACTTGTCGGAGCTACTCTAAAACCAATTCTAATATAATCATTCCTTTTGTAATCGTCCTAGTGTTACCACTCATCTATCTTAGTGATCCTCATTTCTGCTACATTGAATTTATCTATATGATGTTTTTAATAGCCCAACACTCTACCTCATACATTATAGTTGGTTGAACAACTGTCCTATAGAATTTTCCTTTGAGTTGGATCACACAAGACCCCTGATGTACCTCTCCACTTCATCCACCCTATTTTAATTCTTTGGGAAACATCATTCTCTATATCACCTTTTTATTTATGATTACACCAAGATACCTAAAATAATTGCTTTGAGGAATCTCCTTCTCATCAAGTTTCACCACCTCATCGTCCGCCTAATCATGACCAAAGTGACAAACTGGATATTTTGTCTTTATTCTTAGTTTAAAGCCTTTTGATTCCAAAGTTGCTCTCCATGGTTCTAACTTGGTATTAATCCTTACATGTATCTCATTTATCAACACAATACCATCAGCAAAAAACATACACCAAAGAGCCTCATGTTGAATGTCTTTGGTTAATTCATCAATTATAAGTGCAAATAAATATGAGCTTAAAGCTTTTTCTAATCATTGTACTAGCAAACATTAAATTATTTAAATTGGAAATATGCAATGGAAATAAAATAATGAAGTTATCACTTGTATCTGTTGTATTCGTCATGTGGTGCAGTTGATGTTCTACACAGCACCTACAGGATCTTACTTTTGAGCACAGGCTCCTGCCTTCAATATTTTTCTTCCTTTCGTGTTTGGTATTTGCCATGAAAATTCGCAGAACTGTGAATTTATTGTTGTATTCGCTGATTTAGATTCTATCTCCAACCAAGAAACCAAGTTCCTAGAATCTTTTCTAGAATCTAACTTTCAGAATTCCAGCATGTTCCACGGATAAATTCCTACATTCCAAATGTAAGTGAGGCCAGCTTGGATCACCAAAGGCTGCTTCAGAGGTATGTTTGCTTAATTTAGTGGTCTACTTTTCTGTAAAGTTTCTGATCAGAATTTTACTTTTAGGAACTTGCAGTACTTCTTTTTTCTTTTTCTTTTTTTCCTGCCTATTAAATCTTGAAGGGTCAAGGAAAAGATAAAACAAAAGGAAACTACTACACTAATAAAAAGAAAAAAAGAAAAAAACCAGGGAAGTAAAAGTGCGACCCACACCAAATTGGCAAACACCAATGAACAGAGCTCTAAACTAAACCCCAAAAGACGAGCGAACAACCAAGGCGGGCAAGCTCCAAACGAGTGCCAGGGGAGTGCTGGAGAGGGTGTCAGCCCATGTGGAGGAGAAGACCAAGGAGAGGCGGGGGGGCCCCATCCCCGACACCCCCCTCTTCCATCCCCGGGTGATATGAACCAGATTTAGGGCTAGTTGGAATATTGCTTAGTACAAGCTCGCCCAGGATCGTATTCACAGAATCAGCAGTCTTCTGGGACTGAAATTACATTTTGGTGGAGGGGTTTTGGATAAATTTAGGGTTTACAAGTGTTTTTTTTGGATGATTAAATAATTCAATTAAAAACTAAAAATAGAGAAATTACAAAAGGAGGAAACAGGGGGGAGACCAACCCGCGGGAGGCAAGAGAAGAAGAGATCCCGGAACAACAAAAGCCGCCGGGGATCGACGCAGGGTGGGGAATAGAAAGAAGCCTAGAAGAACCATCAACATGGATGGCATTCCAAATCAAGCCGAGAGCGGGATGGATTCCATCTCCGAGATGCGCCCCACCAAAGGTGATGGACAATGGCACTAAAGACTAGCTTCCCAATCCGATCGCAAATAGTGGAACTTGAGAAATTTCCCAAAACCCAAGACCAATCTAGAGCAAACCCAAAGAGCGCCGAACGGAGCCAATGACGAAGGGCCCCCAAAGGGAACGGAGAGGGGGCAAGAAAGAAAAGATGGTCGAGGTCCTCTGAACCATTCCAACAAAAGATATAGTTAGACCGGGATGTGGTGGCTAATGAGAAAGGATTGGTGGGGAGGGCAAGGTTAAGGGCTCTCCAAAGGGTGAGAGAATGACGGAGGATGTGGCCTTTGAACCAAACTAGGGAGGGCCAAGGGATAAGGGGGGAGCGAAGCAAGTTCCAAGTTGAAGAAGAGGAGAAACATTTAGAAGGAGAGGGGAGCCAAAAGGAGGCATGGGGGGGGTGGAGGGAGGGAGGAACCAAACGAGGAGATAGGGTGGGGGAGAGGAACCCAGGAACATAACAAGAAAGAGGAAATGGGGGCAGCTGGAAGACGGGGGCGAGGAGAGGAAGAAGCCCACGAGCCACAGAGCCGGAAGGAAGAGAGGGACAGAGGAGAAGAGGGAGATGGCAAGGAGGGCAGCGGCCAAAGGAGAAGCCAGACCCAAGAAAGATGTAGGGAGGGAAGGAGCGGCGAAGGAGCGAAAGGAGGTAGGAGAAACCCAAGACCCGGGAAGGAGAGGAGCTGCCCCAAGTTGGAGCATAGATGAGGCAAGCAGGGGAGGGGGGGGAGCCCGGGGAGAGCGGGAGACCAAGCAAAGACGGGGAGGGGGCGAAACGAGAGCGAGAAGGGTGGGCACACAAACCAAACCAGAGGAAGAGAGGGACCGCAGGAACCCGGAGGCGAAGGGACAAAGGGGAGGGAAGAAAGGAAGAAGAAGGAAGGGGACGCGAGAAAGACAAGACAACAGGGGAAAAAGCAAAACTTCAAGGAAATGATGGTAGAACATCAATTGAGGACCGGACCAAACCAAACGATAGTTAGGTCAATAACACCGCCCAATACCAGCATGTAAATAGAGATAATCTAAAAGATTTACTCAAATAGTTTAAGAGTAATTAAATTTAAAATCTCTATCAGCAATAGTTGTGTATTTCTCTCTAACACCAACGTTTGCTAAACCCAGGCGTAGGCCACAATTAAGGTTCTAATATGTGTTTGCTTGAGTGCAGCCGCTGCACCTGCAGCCAACGGCTGTATGGGCAGCTGTACTCTCACCTTAATCCAAGCCGTTTAATTCAACGGCTCAGATGTTTGATGGGTGTAGGGCTGCCCATCCAGCCGTTGGCTGCAGGTGCAGCCACTGCACCCAAGCAAAGCCCCTAATTTTGGCGTTGATGGCAGATCCAAATTGATGTCATATCAGACCAATTTAATCAATTCCACTGCAACCCAAAAGAACTGGTCCAATAAAGTTTGGTCCAACAAGAGTCGGATTTAAATAAGTATTTTAGTTTGGTTTTAATTTTACGGGTATTTGTTTTAGTACTTCGACGTCAGAGGTTTTTGATTTGGTTTTGGAATCTATTTGGATTTAGAATTCAATTAAGATTTCAGCTGAGCTTCTCTCTTAGATATCAAAATATGAGCTATAAAAATATGATGGATGATTGTGGATATCCATAGAATTTATGGGAAGCCCTTAGGGACAAGTTAGGATTGATATGAGTTATTGACAAATCAACCAAAGGATCGTTGGAGATATCCAAATTTATATGGGATGGTTTACTTGGTAGTAGGGTAGCAAATGTGAGATGTAACAAAATAATGGGGAATGGGTAATATTGTTGAATAAGGATGGAACTCAAATGTGAAGGTTATGGGTAAGGTAATAAAATTATATGTGATAGAAGGGAATTAGTTTTGGGGATTAAACAAAGGGATATGGATTGATCTTTGAAAAGAAAACAAGAACTTTTCTATCTTTTCCTTGCTCTTTCCTTTTCTTTCCTTTCTCTTCTGTTTTCTGTTTTTCTGCTTTTTCTGTGCTGCCGCAAGAAAGAAGGGATAGAGAGAGAGAGGGCCGAGAGGTTTAGAAGGGGAAGGGGGTACCACAGGGTAGGGGAGGGGATTGGGAGTGTCGCGGGATCCTAGGGGTGTTGCTGCCAAGGTCCGGCAGCAGGGGAAGGGGGTGGGGATAACTGCGCAGAACAGGGGAGGGTGAGGGAGGGGTTGCAGGGGCTAGGGAAGGTGAGGGAGTGGCTGGGGAAGGCTGCAAGTGAAGCGGAACTGGTGGGGGAACCTTGCAATGGTAGGGGAGAGGGAGGAAGGGCTGGGGGTTGCTGTACTTGGATTTGTCTTGAAAGCTTGCTGGAATTTCTGAAGAAGAGTGCTAGACAAAGTTGCTGATCATTGAGGAAGAAAGCTTTACTCAAAATCCGCCGTTACCCCCCTCAAACAAGAATCACAGTCCTCAAACTCAATGTTGTTATTCAATAATCATACTTAAGAAACTCACAAAGAAAGAATAGGTTATTCATAGCCTATTAAAAGACTCCAAACTAATTGGGTTTCCTTTATGGATTAAGATCCCCTTACACTTAATCACAGCCGACCAAACAAATAATATAAGATCTAATGGACTCTAATTGACACATGCTGAAATAAAATCCTAATTACTAAAGATGACACATGCTGGAATTAAAAGAACTGAAGACTTAAAAACTCTTATTTAACTCAACTGGACTCCAAACTGACTGAACTCTTAGAAAAGTAAAAAAAAGAAAATTCTGATGATAAAAACCAGCAATTTGTTAGGGCTGGTTTTGACCAAAATACCCTCTTTAGGGTTTGGCCAGCCCTAGATGGGCCCACTTTAGGGTTTCAGCCAGGGGGGGGTCAACCCTGTTCACATCAGTGACCTTGGATAGAGCTCTCTAGAGAGCAAGGATCCATGTAGTAGCTGATATTTTCTTGATTTTCAATTTAGCTTTCTCAGTGACTAGGTCTGAAATAGAGGAAGCAATTGTGATGTTGATGGAAGAAATCAGATAAATGAAATAGGAGGAGGAACCAAAAAAAAATATGCGGAAGAAAGGAGAAGAGTCGAAATCAGGTCAGGTAATACCAATATTGTATGCTTGCGCATAGCACCAAAACTTATGTTCTTACTCAAATCATCTCAAACTGGTTGGGGTTGGTGTTACATATATAAAGACCTTTCAAAATTCCTAATATGACTAAAAAGTTGACTCTGAGTCACACTCAGTGAAGTAAATGAACTCAAGGCAAAACTTTGTCCAGCTTTTTAGCAATCTAATTTAATCTACTGTCTAACTTCTAATCCCATATACCAACTTTATTCCCACTTGGACATAAAAATAAAGCTCACCAAAATGAAACCCCAAAAAGTGAATGGCCCAAACTACACTTTAACGAACCAAAGGTCAATACATATCTTATGAGCCCTCCAAGCTTGTGCAGAGTCATCTATATGTGGATTGAATATGATGGTGTCATGGCAAATAAGTAGGGTCCGAAGACTTGAAACTAATGCTTTGCATGGAACATGGTGCTTTCTTGTGCCTATAATGCATTGTAAATTTGTAACCACACCACAAGTAAGAGTGATGCACCTCTTCTTTTGGTGTTGTGATTGTGGTAAGCCTTATCATTTGTGGAAGGTTCAGTTTGCCTTTTTCTCCGTTGATTCTATGCAATTGATGTCATGCTATTATGATAAGTGCTATTTTCTCTTTAAATTTCTGCTAGGTTAAATGCTTATGGCTTGTACGAAGTGAAGGTCTCTGGAGATGGAAATTGTCAGGTCAGAATGCTGACAACTAACTGACAACATTGTATGCATGGATTATGTGTCTTGATTCTGGGAGCTGTTTTGTTGTCTTCCTTATTTTGCAGTTCCGTGCACTTTCAGATCAAATATTCAAGTCTCCTGAGCATCACAAGTATGTTCGGAAAGAGATTGTGAAGCAGGTGCTTTTCCCCCGTTCTACTGACTGATGCCATATCCCCTGTGAATTTTAAGGGGATGTATGTGTATATATTCTCTTTTTCCTTTTCTATTAGGTGAAATGAGAATTAAGGTCAGTGTGTCATACTGTAAATAGCTAAAGCAGATGGATGTTCCTGGAAAAGTTGAGATTGTCGACTTTATCCCTAATAAAGGCAGTGAAAAATTGAATCAAACAGAAGAATTGAAATTTTGTCTCAGATTCTCTCTTTTTTGGATGAATCTTGTCTGAGATTTTATTTAAGCAATGTGTAAATTGCGTTTGTAAAAACATAAAAACCTTGCAAAATGTAAGGAAAGTATTAATTGAAGAAAATCATTTCCTGAGGAAGCTTTTCAATTAGGTGAGTCTTTATTGTATTTACCATTGACATGGGTGACTTTCCCTTCTCTAGTTTTGCATGGACTTAGGAAATTAAGTCATGAAATTAGAGTATTTGTGGGTTGAGGATGCCGAACTCAGTTTATGTGAAGACTATGATGTGATAGGATTAGAAGTGAATGGTATTGGAATGAACTTGGGATTGAGTTGCCAAAATGACTTGCATTAAAGTGTTGGGAAAAGATATTGGTGCTCATATATATGAGACATGTCTTATAGAGTGAAATGCTAGAAAGGATTTTGACAGTTGACCACATAGCTGGAGAAGGCTTTAGACTACTTCTAAAAGTTGCTCCTCTTTTGGAATTTCGTTTTGAAGAGGAGTGGGGGGTTGATCCTAATTCCATCTTTAAGAACCAGAAAAAAGGAAAAAAAAAATCAAGAATATAGAATTTTGATAAAACAGAACTTAAAAAGCCAGAGATAGCATGGAGAATAAGGAGATGGGAGAGGCTGCAAAAGAAACACAGCTGGATATTGAGCCTCACCTACTCAGGATATTATTAATTAAAAAGGAGAATCTGCTGTCATTAGTACTTTCTATAAAACTAGAAACACATATAAGGAAGTTAAAAATACAATGAAACTATAAGCCTACACTAGTAATGTTCAGCAAACTTAAACTAAAACAGAAAATACCTGGGTACGTGACATGTAACCCTAGGTACCCTCTTGCTACCGAAAGTGGCAGGTGATATATTGGTTTACAGAGTTTTGGAGAAATGTTTTTCAATGTATTACAACAATATCATAATAAATTGGATAAAACAATATAAAATGATGATAATTGTTAAAAGTAAATAAGAATAATGAACAGTGATGGTTTATAGGGAGACAGTCACATGGATTGGCACCTTGGTGTTATTTTGTTTCCGAGGTGTTTAATTTTGTTAAATCATGTATTACATAGGAAATTTCATGTTCTCCAACATTTTTATGAGCCTAATGTTTAATATGTCCTATGTTTCTAGTAAAATAGTCGTATGTTTTCATTTTGGAGGATGAAATTAGTCAATTACAAACAAAATATAGTTTTTGAAACCCTATGTTGGTCCCTAATCCTGTAATCCTGTTGCCAGTAAGTTTTTCCCTCAACATTCAAATGAAGTGTAATATTTATTGTGCTACCCCCTTTAAATCAATTTAGATTTCCAGTAAAAGTTATTAAAATTACAATTTTTACTTCTTAATTTATTTTCCCTCTTTCCAGCTTAAACACAACCGGTCTTTGTATGAAGGCTATGTCCCTATGAAGTATAAGTGCTATCATAAGAAAATGGCCAAGTAAGATTTGATTGTTTTGATTGATTTTGCTCAAGAAGGCTGCATCCTTGGTTGCACTTATTAAATTATTCAAAAATTGCAATGTCATATTGTGATGATGAACTAGATTTCCGTTTTCAAGAATAATTGCCTGTATTGTGCAGATCTGGTGAATGGGGTGACCATCTTACTTTACAAGCGGCTGCTGATAGGGTATGGTTAACAGTTTCAAATGACTTAACAGCCATATTTCTAATGTTAAAAGTTGCATTTTGGGAGAATATGGGGCATTTATATGATATGATTTTTCAGTCATTGAATGCACTATTTTCCTAGTAAAACATGGATTTTGTGCCAGCAATCATTGGGCACCTCTTAGGGCCTCACATGGGAAGCTGCTTTATTTCTTGAACTAGTTCAGTCAATAGGTTATATATCATGCTGAGGACTATAAACTTGGAAATAGAATTGACTAATTAAAATTGAATTATGTAACTACAGAATAGGTCAACCTGAAATTATCGTGGAATTTTGAAGATTTGAATTAGAAGAATTTAAGATGATTCAGAGGGTAGAAGAATCCCGGCCACTAGGTTTTGGGTCACAAATTCTGACTTTTCTTACTGGTTCTCAAACATATAGCTGTTAACAATAACATCATGGCTTCGTCCAAACCAAATGAGGCTTGTCTACATGGATCCTTCATCTCCAGTGAGTTCTATTTAAAGTCATAAGTAAATACATGGCCTAGGCTCTGCATGTCTTTCCTCACTTCTTCTTTGGTTAATTTAGGCTGCCCCTAGCTCTTTCAGTAACTTCCATCTGAGCCAAATCATTCCTCCATACTGGACTGTCAACTCTCATGTAGCTTATCATGTATTGGAGCCATGGTGGGAGATCTCTTTCTCGAGCGAGATCTCGCCACTCAGAATACCGAGATCTCGACCGAGATGGCGAGATCTCGGTCGAGATATGCCCAAAAATTGGCGGTAGTCTCGGTGGCCCATCTAGGTGGGTTTTAGGGCTCTGGTTGGGCTGAAACTTGGTATTTAGCCTATTTAAGGCATTTTGAACACATTGATGGCCTTAAATTTGTGAGAAAATAGCCCTAACTATGTCTCCTAAGTCGACCCTATGTGTAAAACTGAAATTCTGTGAAATGCAAGGTTAGAGTCTTAGAGAATAGAGATTATAGATATAGAGTTAGAGTCTTAGAGAGTCAGAGACAACATGTAATATAATTATGTAAAGATATCAAGTAATTTAAGACTTCAAGTTAATGAGTTATCATTTATCAACTATCAAGTATCAAATACAAATATACAAATACAATAACATTACACATCAAGTATTCAAGTGAATCAAGTCAACAAGTGATCAAAGTTCAAACTTCAAACTATCAAAGATTCAAAGTAATAAATTGTTAAATGTCTTCAAAATTTTACAACCATAAGAATTAAGAAGATTACAACTTACAAGACTAAGAGTATCACTCAACATTCCGCATTAATTGATTCTGAACGGTGGCCACATATGACTCCCAAGTCAATTGATCACTGAAGTATGTCACATATTGGTTTATATGATCATTATATGTCTGCATGTCAGAATACTGGAGGAATAGCAGTCTGGGATAACCGTCAATCGTGGGTGGGTGAAAGAGCCATTGTTGTTGTTGTTCATATAGTTGTTGAGTATTTGGGTACGGGTTTCTAAACCACTCATTTAACAACCCACCTTCACTCCCATATGCGTACTCTCCAGGTGAAGGGTCTTGAGGAATAGTATGACCTCCATAAGAAGAATACCCACTGTAATCTGACCCGGTGTTGTGATCCCCGTATTGGTACCCCGATGACAGGCTCTGCTGTTGTGAATCACTCTGATCTAGGCTCATGCTTCCTATGTTCAATTCAAGATCATGCATGCTCGCATCATCATTCGGTTGCCCCTGCCCCTGGTTTGATCTGCTCTTCCTACTCCTACTATAAGTCCGAGAGATAGGGGAACTGTGGCTCACATGTGTCGGATGAGGCGGACCTGGTGGAGGTGAGTCAGGTGACTCCCTTTGTTGACACTGACTTCCACCAGAAACACGACTAGCCTGACTGCCTCCATGACTCGAACTCGATGGCTGACTTGGGCCACTTGGCCGTCTGGTATCATCGGCATCATCTGAATCCCCACTACTAGTTGTCACCTCAGTTGTTTCAAGTCGATCAGGTGGCTCCACAAATGGTACAGCTGATCCTTCTGATGCCGCTACAGCAGCCTGACCCTCATCAGAAGATAGGTGCTCAGCCACAAGATCTGGGCCCATAGCAGCAGCAATGGTAGGATCAGGCTACCCTTTGGCCCATCCAGCACTGGACCACCTCGATCCCTAACCCACTGATATATGACATCATCTTCCTCATCTTCTGCGAGGGGCTCGTGAAATATATCAGTCAACTCAATCGGTTCACGATTGTCGTCATCTATATTATCTTGTATGTGCCCTACTCTCAATCTCATGTTGTAATGCACATACACCAAGTCCTCGAGCCTCTTACTCCCCAATTTGTTCCGTACCTTACTATGGATAAGCGAGAAGGTGCTCCAGTTCCTCTCGCAACCAGAGGATGAGCAAGTCTGTGAGAGTACTTTAATTGCTATGTCCCTGAGATTTGGCGCACTAGTTCCATATAGAAACCACCAGTCAGCTGCATAACCAAAAATAAGAATGCATTAGGCAAGTAAATCTTTATATTCTATATAACTTATCAGTTATCATTTATAGAATTATAGTCTATAGACTTATAGACTTAATGACTTATAGAGTAGTGAACTATTTATCAGGATCAATTTTTTTCCTAGTTGCAACTGCAGAAGGCTTTCCAAAACTCCTAGAGGCATCCCTGAACTCCCTGATCTGTACACCAATTCTTCAATTATTGTATTATGTATATGCTTAATGCACTAATGCAAGAAGTTGAAGAAACAATTGAATAAGTTCTCACCTCTCCATTAATTGTCCCTTGCATGATGGGATTTGACACAAGCTTCTCCACCACCTCTTGCACCGCAGTCATCAACTTTACATCAAGCCTCAGATCATTCTTGTAATGGTACTTTGGGTTGAGGTAGTAAGCTTGCATTGTGGAAATAAAAAATTTGGTTAGTGACTTAGTGATTTGGTTGTTTATAAATTATAAGTTATAAGTTATAACAAATAAAGAATTTAAATTAAAGTATACAACAAAAACTTAAAGACTTGAAAGTGACTCATCAGCCAAGTGCAAAGGATGCATCAAGTGCATCTCCCATCTATTATCGATGATCCTCTCGTAGGATTTGAAGGTGCTAAGGGCAGCAGCTCTAACCAACTCTTTCATTTGCTGGAGGGCAGCATATATGTGGGGCATTGTGGGCTTCTTCTCCGAATCCACCATCCTTAAAACAAACACAATAGGCTCTATAATGCCCAGTGTCCTATTCAGCTGCCTCCAATTAGAATCATCAGCAATGGTTTGTTGGGCTAGTACTGCATCAGGATGGCTAGATCCACGCCAACCAAACCACTCCTCACTTGCAAACATGTGCCGAAGACCCACCACTTTCTATTGGAAGCTTTTCAGAGCTACATAGTTGGTGGCGAATCTAGTCAATCCAGGTCTGACTAGATCACCCTTACAATGGTTCCTCATCATCTTCAGCACATAACCATGGTTATAAATAAAATTACTTACCCTTCTAGCCCTCTCAACCACAGTATTGATTGACTTTCTTTTCCCCAAGTCCTTCAACATAAGATCAATCGAATGAGCAGCACATGGTGTCCAAAAGAGGTGGATCCTTCTGCTCTTCTTCCTCATCAACATTTCACCAGCTTTTTTGAAGTTTGCATCATTATCTGTGACAATTTGGACAACATTCTTTGGCCCTACTTCGAGGACCACCTCCCTAAGAAGCTTGTAAAGGTAGTCAGCATCTTTGATCTTATCTGAGGCATCCACTGACTTGCGGAAGGATGTCTTTCCATTACAGATTACCATGAAATTAATGATGGACTGTCTAGTAGGACCAGTCCATCCATCAGCCATCACAGTAACACCATATGTACTCCATTTTACTTTTAATGAACCAATGTATTCATCCACCTCCTGCTTTACCTTGGGTAAATATTTATTCATTACTTCCCAAGCTGTTGGGCCTTTAACCCCTACACCTGCCCTAGCAACTGCATTGATCATCCCCTGATAGTATGGTGTTTTGGCTACATTGGGTGCAATGTTGTTATAGAGCATGAATTTGCTGATTGATAACCTAGCTTCCTCCTCCCTACTGCCTTCTCTACCTCCAGCAAACATATAGGGAATGCTTCTTTGATAGATGTCTTGTTGGTTGAAGAGGGAGGGGTCTTGGTCAAATGTGGAATCATAATGTGTAGTCTTCCTCCTCCTTTCGGTCCTCTCAGTCTCAGTTCCCTGAAAACTATGTCTAGGTGGCATGGATGCCCCTGACCCCGAACCACCTGCTCCCCTTGTTTGTTCATATTGCCTCACACTCTCAGCATGTAAGGACTGTCTGCTAGCTTCCATTGCAGCCTTCATCTGTCTCCATTCGGCTCGTGACTCAACACCCATAACCCTCCTCCTCTCTTCATCATCGCTTGACTCCTCATCAACATCAAGAGTAGGTCTAGATAGCGCTGCATCCTCAAATTCCCTTTGCTTTTGTGCCATCTCTTCCTTTTTTTGTTTCCCTCCCCTTAAAGTTGCTGCAATTGCTTTTTGCACTTCATAAGGAACCCTGGGACATTTGGCAACATCTTTATAACCACCAGCCAAATGTTGCTTTAATCTGGTTGAACCACCAGAATTCAAAGTCTTGAGGCAATACTTGCATCGGGATTTCTTCTTGTCAGCAGTCAGTGGATCCTCATGTTGCCAAGCAATGTCCTGAGTCCCACTACCAGTGCCGCCACTCCCACTAGTTGCCATTTAAGATTCAAATGTACAGCACTGAAAGTCTGAAATACATACATGAATCATGAATATTCCCAAATAATCATTAGAATAATTTTTAGATACATAAAAACATGTAAAAACAATTTATAAAACATCAAAACACACACTTTGTTCTAAGATAACATATATACACTGCTCAAACAAACATGTTAGTATTTTTAAAATAAACTACATAATATGGGCATCATTTAAAAAAAAAAACAGATAAAATAATTATATAAAATAATATGTTATTAAAAATTTATGTAAAAATAATTTACAACAAAACACACACTTTGTTCTAAGATAACATATATACAATGCTCAATAAGACATGTTTGTATTTTTAAAATAAACTACATAATATAAGCATCATTTAAAAAAAAAAAAAAAAAGACAAATTTTTAATAAAATATTATTTTTCATAATTATTTTATTTAATTATTTAAATAAAAAAATAAAAATAAATACAGCAAGCATGATAATCAAAATATTAATATATGAGATTGTAGCCCTCTAAATGTAGTTTAACATAAATAATAATCACATTCATATCATAAGTATTTATGTATAATCTTTAATTTTAATTTTTTAGATAATATATTTTTTAAATACAAAAATTCAAAAAAAAATTTAATAACAGAAAATTAAAATTTTTTTCCATGAAAGTGTAGATCAAAGCTTGAACATCAACATATATTTATATCACACTCATACAATCATTGTAGAACCTTGTATTTGTAAAAAAATCAAATTTGGGGGAAAATCTTACATTTCTTGAAGATCCCTTGAAATAGGCTTGAATCACTACCAATATGCTTCAATTTGTTGTTGTAGATGAGTTGATGATGTTGCTATGTTGAATCCCCAACAAATTCCGGCCAAAAATGGAGTTTTCTAGCCAATTTTGGTGATCCAGCGAGATAGAGGAGAGAGAGAGGCGAGATATGCCTCTCTCGAGGGAGACAAGGCCTTCAAAAAGCCTCTAAAGCAGAAAAAATCCCACCGTTAGCAAGATCTCGCCGAGATCTCGCGAGATGGGCGAGATCTCGAGCGAGATCTGCAATCTCGTAGATCTCGCCAGAGATCTCATCTCGCCTCTCTAAAAAGGCGAGATATCTAGCGAGATCTCCCACCATATTTGGAGCTACACCTAACTAAGCTCTACTATGGATCATTCCTTTATCCTTCCCATGGTTCCAGAACTCGCTCTCAACACTGATCTCTCCCCCTAAAAAAAGAGAGGTCTCACAAACTTGAGCGAGATCCTGCATTTTTTTGATGGGCTAACTCAATAAAACTCAAGGGGCCATCTTGGGGAGTTTTAAGGCCCAGAGTGGGCTCAAACTTAGTAGTTTGCCTAATTTTGGCTTTCTGAACACATTGGTGACCCTAGATTTGTGAGAAAACGATCCTAAGTATGAGTTCCAACTCAACCTTGAATTTGAAACTGAAATGCTGTAGGAATGAACGTGCAAGGTTATCAAACACGAGTTATAGAAAATTTAAAACATATAAATGAAAAGCAAGTGTACCAAATACATCAAATAACTTAAATAGCAACTGAATTCTATCCATAGGAGTACAATACATCACATTTTCGATTGTTGAGAGTACATAATACAACCATCATAAGTTCAATATAAATCATATGTTCATAACAAAAATGTTGGGTATGGCTCATGCTTCACATTTCGTAGAGGACTCATGATTTTGGGCCTCAGTAATTCCTTTGCAGGTTGGGCTTGGGCCCATGAATAGTTGTTGTGTCCTTGGTTGAAGAACTCCTTCAAATGGCATTGTTTGATCTTTCTTTCTTGATGTAGATGTGCTAAACCTTGCTTCAGGTCAAGGTTCAGCATCAATCCGACAAAAAATAAGGCAAAAACGGAGGTTTAGAAGGTCTCAGCAAGTTGAGAGGCAAAAGAGAGCGAGACAAGTCAAGATCTCCACCTGTCTTGCTCGAGAGATGGCATTTAAAGTGGCTGACTGGACCGAAACTGAGAACTCGCATGAGATCTCGACTTGCTATCTCAAAATGGTGAGATCTCAAACGATGATCCTTCCTAGTCTTGCCAGACATCCATCTCTACATCTTCATGTCTGCTACACTTCATTTATCTATCTGACACTTCTATTACTTTAGGGTGAATAAATAATCCAATAATAAAGGGAGAAAGGGGGTGAGAGGTGGGGGGAGGCACCAGAAGGCCTAAGAAGAGAACAAAATTGATAGACTCAAACCCCATATGCCTGTTCTAGAGGAATATGACAGTTGTTAACTGCTCTACATTTTGGGACAGACATTATTGCCATTCGAATGACAATCATATAAATTTTTCCTTAAGCTAGAGATAAACCAGCCACTCAGCACTTTGAATGCACCTTTCCACTTCATCAGTCTTTTTTTAATATTTTGGGCAACATCATCTTTTATGTCACACTTCTGTGATTGCCTACTTAATTCAGCCTTATTCCCATTAATTGGATAAGCACAGGACCTCATCAATCGGTCCAAGCCAGATCCTTTTCATTCCAACCAGCAGCCACCCCCCCCCCTCGGTTCAGGAGTTTGGAATCAGGATCATCCCTCAGTACAGGAGCACTCGAGGGCCATCATTGAATATGTCCACACAGTCTTAAACAACTTCCTTGCACTTTTTTGTATTTTTCTAATTTTACCACATATCCATCTCAACATCCTCATTTTCAACTACTCTAATTTGTTCATATTGTTGTTTCGTCACTACACAACATTCAGCTTCATACATTACTGCTGGACATAAAATGTCCTTTAAAATTGTCCTGACTCTTAATGAAATACATATTTTGAATTTCAACCTATGAATGCATTATCAAATACATGGAAGGGTTACCAAATCCTCCACATATTTTCAAGACTTGGCATTGGAATTTGTTTTAAATTTATATTTCCGAAGTATATTGGTCGATCGCATAATAGTTATTATTCAATAAGGCTGACTTTGAACAAATAGTTAAAAGTAGTTCAATGTAATCAAATGTGTGTGTATTTTCCATGAATATGCTACAAGAGGAACAAGAAGGAACAGGCAATGGCTTAATTAGATGAATGTGTGGATAAAAGGCTTGACAAATGAAAATCAACATTAGATGCAGCCTGGTTGGTAGGAGCCCAACATTGGCTCTATCCATTCATATAAAAACCAAATAGGAAATATTAATAATTGTTATTAGAGTTTTTTACGTGCACACCCCCGACTCTACCATGAAACTCGTGACACCCCCCAAGTCGTCCAAAGATTACAGATAGGTCCACCATGTTAGTCACCGTTTTGGACCATTACCAATTAAGGATTGAATTTCAAATAAATTTTCAAATATGACCAGAATGGCCCTTATGTGTTAAAATGACTCAGATGTCCCTTAAACACTATTTTCAAAGTTGAACCTTAACACAGAGATGGGTGAACGGGGGAATCCCTTCTCCCATCTTCTTCATTGGTTGAGTCGAGCAACCGGACCCTATTCATACAGGTGAGTGAAGGGGACCTGCTGAAAATCGTTTTTTTCAGAAATGTCCTTGCAGAATTGTTCTTCCTTGCTTTCTTCCATCACCAGTCTTCCTGAACTCTCCTGCATTGGCTGAAAAAAAAGTTGTTGCCTTTGTTAGTCCTATTAATTTGAACTCACCCAAAAGGATTCATTTAAAATAGGCATTAGGGTTTCTATTTCTCTGCTTTATGTCTTGCTAAGCGAACAGGGATTTGGTCATCTAAATACTTGTGACATTTGGGTTAATATACTACTATTGCATTTTGTGATTGATAAAGCTTCTGAGGTGAATGGATTCTGTAATCAACTTCAGTTGGTTTATATGATCTTTGATTCTTAATCATACTGTTCTAGGCGAAGACTTGGTGCTTTGCTTTGGCGGGCAGAGATCCCTTCTGCTGTGATAGATTGGAGAGGAGTGCAATGTAAGGTGGCTCGAATAATGATGATTAGGAGGCAATGAAACCAACCCCTGTTTCTCTACCTACCCGAATAGTATTTGACAGGGCAGTGGATCATTTGCCTTTATTAGCTTCAAAATTTTCACATATACCTGGCTATCTCTTCTTATCTTTTGAGCACCTTCAGTCTGAAAAGCAGTGTATCTCCACCTCCACCTCCTGGAACATTGCACCTCCTCAAACGGAGCTTACCTTTCAAAAATCCTAGAATCATCTCAGTTGGTTACCTGGGAAATCTGGTGGTGGAAGAAAGCAAAGAAGAAGATTCTCCCTTCACCCACTTATATGGTTTAGTGTAGGTTATGGGTAAGGGTAGAATTGTGATTTCACTATTTTCTTATTTTAATGGAGGGTATAATGGTCATTTTGCCTCAATCATTGACAGCCAAGTGACAGTGTTAACTTTCTTGGTCTTTTCTGTAGTTGTGGAACACTAGGGGGGGTGTCACGAGTTTCATGGCAGAATCAAGGGGGAGTGCATGTAAAAAACTCTTGCTATTATTATTATTTTTTTCTTTTTTTTCCGGAGGGGTGGGGTGGGGGAGGGCGGGGGCTGTATCACAGGATAAACTTGGACCTTTTGACAAAAGCACATAGATAAATCTCTCTTAAATATCAAGATAGGCCTCGTGATCGTGCTACCAAAAGCTTTATAGTAAATATAGATGACACAGCATATAAATGCTATATTAAGTCTATCCCCATCATAGGCCCTTGTATAGACCATGAATTGAACTTTTGAACAGTGTTTGGACTTTGAGCAGGTATAGAGTGGGCACCCACCTAGCTTTTCACCCATGTGGCATTATCCTATTCATGATTCTTTTTTTCTTTTTTTGGGGGGTAACAACCTATTCATGATTCTACAGTGACATTCTCTGTAGTAGAAATCAAGGTGATGCACTCCCAGCAGCAGCACCAAAGCATATTTTCAGCTCCACAGGTATTCTGGTAATCTTCAGGCAGACCTACTTGAGGCAGTTAGGCCTAATTATAATCGGTGATTTTCTAGGAGTCCAGATCTACATTTATTTTGTTAATTGAGTCCGTCTATGTTAAGTAGCAGTCCTATTATAAATAGAAGTTATAAAAAGTCCTAGTAGGAATCTTTCAATAAAGGCTATAACCACAGCCTGCTGCTTGTAACAAAACAGTTTTTGATGAATAAAATATTGCAGAGAGAGTTACAGCAGAGTTTGAGGTTTGATTAGGGTTTCTGGAATTCCCCGGCACAGGAAGGTCCTGTGGCAACTTGGTTTGGTGTTCTCTTTCGGCAATTACTCGTCCCTACCCAACCCCACGTCCTACCTTTGTCACACCCTAGCCTTTCTCCCTCTGATGTAAACTTGAATCTAGGGTTAGGGGTAGTTTGGTAATTTCCGTAGATTCTTAGGGTGGACTTCCAGCAAAGGGGAGGATGTTTCAGGGGTTGCAGGGTCTTCTAGGCTTGCTGTAACTGAGAATGAGGTATAAACTTACTGTAACTTGAAATTTCAGATTTGAAATTCAAATTGAAACTCAAATTAGGGTTGGGGTAGGTTTCATGCATGGTGGGTTTGGGGTCTGGATGGCTGATTCTAGGGGTGTCAATTTATAGCCCGAACCGTTAAAACTGAACTGCACCGGCCCGTTATAGCCCGAATCGGCCCAAACCGAACCTTAATGGGCCGTAATTGGGCTGAGGGTTGTGGAGCCCCCACCAACCTGAAACCAAACCGCAACCCGTTATAACCCATTTTACAACCCGTTTTGTAATTTTACATTAAATAGTATTTGAATCATTATATTACCATTAGGTAGTTGGTATAGAAAATTAAAAAAATTAAGCATGAATTCAAAGATCAAGTAGTCATTTTACTACTTAATATTTAGGTTCTTGATTTCTATAGCATGGGTGGGTTTTTTTTTAATGGAAATTGACCAATAGCAACTTTGCTTTCTATATAATTTTCGCTTTTGGTGTAGGATGCTCAATTCTTTCTTCTTGTTCTTTTTCTTACACATCATAAACCGTTAGTCAATCCGAATCTAAACCGTTAGTTAGCCCGAACCCAAACCGCACCAAACCGAAACCGGCCCGAAACCGTTATTTTGCTAATGGGTCGTGTTTGGGCTAGGTGTTGAAACCGCCCGAAACCGCACCGTTGACACCCCTAGCTGATTCTATAAATTCAGAATTGGTTTCAAGGGTTTAGAGGGTTTAAGGGAGGTCTGGTCACCTCATTTAGGGTTTTCGGAAGCTTCAAAAATTCTGCAGAACTCTTCCAAGGTAGAAGACGGAAGTGCAGAAATTTTCTGGGTTTGGGAATTGGGCTGATTGGGAAAAATAGGTTAAGGAGTATGTCCTATGGCCTAGTGCGATCCTAGGGTTGGTGGAAAAGGTTCAAAGGGGGCTGGGGAGGTGGGCCTAAGAGAGGGGGAGGGGAATCCTGCTATTGCAGGAGGAAGGAAAGGGGGAAGGGAAAGGCTATGGTGGTTAGGTAAGGGGGTAAGGTTTTGCTGAAACTGGAGGGGAAGGGGCTATGCTTACTTGGAGATACAGTCACAAGTCCAGCCGCAGGTCACCCACTTGGGTTCCCATGACTTTCTCCCAAAGCCAATTCTTCAACTCAAATTTTATTCGTCAAACAAGCTGCCAACTACATCGACTCTTAGGCTATTTATAGCCTTCAAAACAGAACTAGACTTGACTTGGGATTCCTTAAAGGATCCAACTACTTAAGACTTGGACTCTAGTAATTAAAGACAGTTCAAAACAACTACTAGAAGATAAGGAATCTTATCTCATCCACAACTAACTAATTTCTACTCAACATAAAATTCTCAAATAACTTTCAAACTAGGACTTTAATTATCAAAAGAAAAATATACAAGGACTCTAAAAAAATTACTGGATTTATTCCAGCTCATTAGGACTCGATCCAAGGGCGGAAAATGGCCAAATTGCCCATGTTGGTTTGCGGCCCCCAGGCTTGCTTCAAAATTTGACTGAGCTTGGGCCCTCCTTCAGCCCTTCAGCCCTTCTTAGGCTGTCCTTGGCTGGTTACATCATCTTCTACAATCACAATCCCTTCTCCCCATCTAGCTCTTGACCCTGACCATAGCCCTAATTACCATCTAAAACCCTAGTTTTCCCAAGACCCTAATCCTAAGAACTTGAATTTGAATCTGAACTTAGGGAACAATTAAATAACAAGTTTTTTCTTTCTTTCTTTCTTTCTTTTTATTGACAAGCATGACATGAAGGAACAATTGAAGTCTGACCATAAAAATGAATTGTGCAAGAATCTGTAGCACTTTTTCCTTTTTCAACTTCCCCATTCTTTATTCTTTCAAGCAAATAAAAAAATTTCTTCCTTGGAAGAACATAAATCTCTTGCTGAACCGCGAGTGGTATCCCATGAAAAAAAGGTATGTTGAAAAAGCACCTAATTGTTGGAATCCTTGTTGCGGACTATAAATTATATGTCCTCTGGTTGAATCACTGTCTTACTTGTAGCGATATATTTTAATGCATAAAATATTATTTTTAAAATTTTAAAATTTAAAAAATTTCAATTCTAGTTATTTATTATATATTATATTTAATATTTCTATTTGATTATTGTTTAATATTTCAGTTTAATTATTTTATTTTATTTTATTTTATTTATTAGTTACGGTCAGATTCCTATTTCAATCACCCCGACCCCTAACCGTACCTCGTTTACCCACCCTACAAACCCTAGATCCCCCAAAATGGTGGAAAACCCTAGCTGCAGGGTTTTGTGACCTCGATTTGGCCCTCATCCTATTGAGGTCTACATCACAAGGTTCAAGGTTTTGGTGTCCAACAAGTTTATGAAATTTGGTTCTAGTTTCAATGGTTTTGAGGCCGAATGACCAGATTAATTCCTGAAACTTCTATGACATATTTGAGGCCCTTTAAGCATAGAGAAATCCTTAAATTGTGAAAAGCATACTCAAAATGATAGTTTGGCTTCTGGCTCTAGTAGTTTGTCTTCAGGCCCTAGGTTGGCAGGTGCACTTTGTATGTTGTAAGATGGTGTACGCACAAAATTTAGCAGTAGTACACACAATTCAATTTAAAAATTAACATATGCTTTAGGAATGGATTAACTTAAAATTAGAGACCATCCTATCATTATCGAAAGGTACAAATGTTTCATTAGAATAATATGGAAGTTGTGTTGGCAAAGATTACATAAACTGAGCTTTTCTAGGAAGTTTCTTTGACATCGAAACTAGCGAAATGATACCAAATCCAAAACATGGTTGAAATTTAGTCCGAACTGCAAAATTGACTGGAACATGGTAAGGTGAGGTATTACATCTGATTTCTTTTTTAGCATTGTTGAAACCAGATCTTTCGTGAAATTGTGATATTTGTAGGAAGCGTTGAGTGCTGCAGATACAAGTTCTGTTCAATTTGGCAGAAACAACATGCTATCATTTTTAGGTTCTTGAATTGAATGTTCATAGAAATAGATGTGTCAATCATTTCCTTGGTGAATTATTCCTTACTGTTCTACTGTAGATATATTATCCAGATGTTCTGTGACATGATGACATGATTTGCTTTTCAGTCTTAATTTCTCATGCTTCATTTTGACATGGAGTAGAATTGTGTTTTCTTAATTGTGGTGATGGTTCCACAGCTAAGTCATGTCATGATGTCAATGTGACTTGTATTTTATGTAACATCCGCATGTGTTTTGACCACTATGTTTGCTTGAAGTTTGCAGCAAAGATATGTCTTCTAACTTCATTTAGAGACACCTGCTTTATTGAAATTATGCCTCTGCACCAGGCTCCTCAGCAAGGTTAGACTGAATAAATGTTTTTCAACTTCTAAAATAAAATAGCCTTGTTGGATTTTGGATTATTACCCAATCCCATTTCTACTTATGCATGCTTTCTTTTTCCTTATTCCTTTTTTTTTTTTTTTTTTTTTTTGGTGGGGGGGGGATTTGCCGTGTTTCCTCTAGTTGGTCTTGGAGGATGTTATTCCTTCTATGAAGATTTTTATGATCTAACAATTACTTGCTGCATGTACCCCCTGTAGTGCCCTGTTGTTGGATGGATGTTTTACTGATTTCCTTTTCAAGGTTGGGTCTTATTACTCTTAGGTTAGCTTTGCAAGCTGGGGTGCCCCAGCATACTTCTGGATCTTCTCATTGGGTTATCTATGGGTCTTATAACTAAATAATTATGTCTAACGTTTTTCTATATTGGATTAGTTGAGCACAGTACAGCCTTATCTAGTCATGTGTATATTATATCATGTAGACAATCTGGTGGCTAGTGTTGTTATTCCACTTAAGATCTGTACCCTTAACTAAAGCAAACGGTCTGTGAAACTTGGGCATGCGTAAAGTCAGATTTGAGCTTATGTGCTGTTTCCGGGGGAATTGGGCCTACTGATACGCAGCTTACATGGAATTGGTATATTTTGTCAACCTTGGCATGGCATGGCATGGCATGCTGTTCAGGTCTTCTATGGCCATATGGAGTTTTTAAGGCATCCTGTTCACAGCAGCGTTCATGTGGCAACTCAACCAATCATTTATTTGGTTATCATGCATATTCTAAGATGCTTATGTTGCTGCTTTTTTGCTTTTGATCTTAACCACGCACTATTATGTTGTTCGCCAAAGCACACCAGCCCGCTTCCCAAAAATCCTTTTTTCCCTTCCAAGTGACGGCGGTTTCTGCTTTCGTAATTTACTTGAGGTCCGACATTTGTTCAAACTCAGGATTAGCAAAGCTTGCCGTCTTGAAAGTTGAGCTCCTTTTCCCCACCTCCACTCCTACCTGTAGCCTAAAACCGGTTCTGTTCAAACATTTTTCTGTGTGAATGTTTGGATAGGTAATGGGTGGTGGACTGTAGCACGTCCAAGTACCATCTGCCCTTAGCTTAGGCTATAAACTCCGTCTTATTTGACATTTGCTTGTAATATTTATATTTACATACTGATTTAACCCTGAATAATGTGGATTTCTTGTTACTGGTGCAGAGCTTTGGTTAAGTTTCTGGTCTGAGATACATTATAATTCACTGTATGAATTTCGAGGTCAGTTTTGAACTGGATCCCGAAATCTCGTGTAAGGAATGAGTTGTTGCACCTACAGGGTCTGACAAAAAATTCTGTTCTCCAGGTGCTCCCACCCAGCGTAAGCCAAGGAAGAAACACTGGTTGTTCTAGCCTCTAGGGGCTAGGATTAATGATTTTTTTCTCTCTTTCTTTTGGGGGTTGCAATGGAGGTTCGGCATACACCGTATAGTGCCCCTTTTCTGTGTTCCATTGATTCAATTTGTCCTGTAATATTTTCATTAAAAAAAAAAAAGGGTTCTGGAATGTGACCGCATTTGTTTATTTATTTTCTTGTTGTAGACAGGGTTATGGTAGTGGTGGTTGAAAATAATAGAAAGTTGTATAGATCTTATAGTAGTGTGATTTAGATAAAAGAATGGACGTTGTTGATAGAAGAAAATATGGAAAAGCAAAGAAATTAAATATTTTCAGTATATTTTGGACAAAAATAAATATATTGTTCTAGCTCCAGGCTTAAAATCCAGTAAATTACAAGGGAAAAGGAAAGAAACACAAGACTACAAGAGAAACGCTACGTACAGAGGGGAAATATATGGAAAGGAACCTCATCTTCACCATCAGCCTCATCCTCCTCGTCCTCTTCCATTTTGGCCTTTGGGTTGAAAGAAAGAGACTACTCCGTAAATTAAAGAGAGTGAGCGAATATTTCAAAAGAGCGAGCGGCGCGTCCGTGCAGACACAATAAATCTTCACTCTTTAAAGTCTCTAACTAAGATCTAATTTACTTCCAGTTGTTGGCGACAATGTCCGCCAAATCGACGACCCTCTGGGAGTAACCCCATTCGTTGTCGTACCAAGCAATGACCTTCACCATGTCGTCGCCCATCACCATGGTGAGTGAGGAGTCCACGGTGGAGGACACATCCGAGCACCTGAAATCAACGGAGACGAGGGGCTCGTCGCACACGGACAGGATGCCCTTGAGCTCCTTCTCGGCGCTGTCCCGGAACGCGGCGTTCACCTCCTCTGCGAAGGTCTTCTTTGTCACCTGAACCACCAGGTCCACCACCGACACGTTGGGAGTTGGCACACGCAGCGCGATTCCGTTGAGCTTGCCCTTGAGAGTTGGGAGCACCAGGGCGACGGCCTTGGCTGCCCCAGTGGAGGTGGGAACGATGTTGAGGGCGGCAGCTCGCGCACGGCGCAGGTCACGGTGGCTGGCATCGAGGAGCCGCTGGTCGCCCGTGTAGGAATGGGTGGTGGTCATGGTGCCCTTGATGATGCCGAACTTCTGGTCCAGCACCTTGACGAAGGGTGCCAGGCAGTTTGTGGTGCAGGAGGCGTTGCTAATGATGGGCTCCGACGGGTTGTAGGCATCGGCGTTGACCCCGACCACGTAGGTGGGGATGTCACCCTTGCCGGGGGCCGTGATGAGCACCTTCTTGGCACCTGCCTCAATGTGCTTTCCGGCGCCTTCCCGGTCCACAAAAACCCCAGTCCCTTCTATAACGAGGTCGATCCCAAGTTCCTTCCAGGGCAGCTTCACCGGGTTCCTGTCAGAAACCACCTTGATGATCTTGCCGTCGACGGAGATGCCTTCGTCGCCTGCGGGCTTCACGTCGGCTTCGAAGATGCCAAGTGTGGAGTCGTACTTGAGGAGGTGGGACGCTTGCTTTATGCCGCCGGTGTCGTTGATGGCGATCACGTCCAGAGGGGAATCCTTCCTCCCGTGCCAACACCTCAGGAAGTTCCTCCCTATTCTCCCGAACCCATTGATTGCTACCTTCAGCTTCGCCTCCACCACTCCTCTCCTTGAACCATTTCCACCGACCTACCCACCCACGCCCAGCGCATGCATGCATGCCATCAACAGCCAAAGTTAGTTAATACATATCTAGATTCTGGGGGCCAATCAGAAAATTTTTAATGAGAATATTATTTCACTCTTGATACCAATGGGACCAAGCAGGGGCCTAGATCCTTGGCCCTTTTCCGGTCTTTTCACGGCAGACATGAGACATTACATTCTCCCATGGGAGATCAGATGGGACACAGTTCATATGCTATTTTATATATACGACAGGTTCAACTACTAACAAATTCTTTTACTCCATGCATGGGGTTCGTAGGGGCTAGGTCATATCGAATGATCTGGACACACAGACAGCCACACCATCGCGTACATGGACCAGCTGACAGAGTTCTCTTGATCAATTTCATGTTATCTTTTGATTTTCTTTCTAACATTACAAGAAATTTCAGGCGAACCCAAAGCTCTCCCTTGCTCAATTTTAAGAATGCGATCATGATTGAAGATGGGAAAGAAAGAAAAGAATTCTCACCACAGAGGTCTGGAAGGCGATGACGGACAGCAGGTCATCGTTGGTCTTTCTGGCAAAGGGAAGACAGGCAGAGGAGCCGCGGAGCCCAGAGAATTCGGAGAATCCCTTACTACTCCCCTGCAGATATCACAAGTGATCACCAGTCAGTACGTACCCGCCTCCTGGATTATATTATATATCGTTCATCACAAGCATCTCTGTCGATTCGTGATTCAACCAATGTTTCAGGAAACTTCTCATGTTACGACTGACTGATAAGCTTAATTCTCTAAGAATCAGTGACAGGACTGACTACCTAGCTACTAGTACATTAATGAATTAAAGCAAAAAACATTAGACACTAGCTATTGCACTGTAAGTAAAGCAAAAACAATAATAGAAAAAAGGAGGAAAATTTAAAAAATATAAGACGACCTGGAGAGAAGGATTGGCTACCGAGAGAGTAGCCGAAGCCATACTGTGGGGGGTGCGTCTGATAGCAGGTGAAGATTCCAATGGTTTTGGGGTGCGGTGGTATGAAGAGAGCTACTTCTCAGCTTTGCTGCAAGCTAAGGAAATGGAGAACGCCAGTGCAAAATGCAAGCAAAGCAAGTGTGGGAACGGAATGAGAGGATAAAAGTAGAAGACAATCGAGATTACGGATTGGCTTCTGAATGAGCCAACAGGAAATGAAAGGATAAAATTAGGGGATGAGAAGATTATGGATCAGTTCTGGATGACGAGCGAATGGCTGGCTGTGGTTCAGCTTGCCCATGTCACATCTCACATGTGGTGTGCCCACCCCGGGCCCCAACTGACTCATCTCACAAATTATTTTTTTTTTAATTATTTATAACCATATAATTAACCGGTTATCTCCTTTTAAAACTATATATTAACATAATATATTAGATAAAAAATTTGGTCTCGTCACATTTAAAATTTGAATATGCTTAACGGAGCTAACGGTACGTGTTAGTCTACTTTAGAACCACACGTAAAATATTGCATTAAGGACACCTAACATTAATTTATTGTCCACTAAAGGGAGCCGGACGTGAAAAACTTTAAATCTTTTAGCTTAGTATCAAGGTTGGGCAAGAGGTTTTTCTTTTCTAATAATAAATTATAATAATATAGAAGTAAAATTGGTATTTCTCTTTTTTACTACTATTATTTTTTAATGAATGTATATCATTTTTTAGCTTTTTAATTATAGCAAAGTGCAAAATGGACATTAGTTACCTGACATTAACAGTCTTATAACAATATTAGAATTGAGGTGGTAATAGTAATTTTATAAAGAGCATGATTCGATTAGTAACGTAGCTATAATACAGGATGCTATAGTAATTATCGTACAATAAGAAACTTGAGGGTTATTATGAGGTTAAGTTAGATTAATAATTCCAAATATATATAGGGATAACCGGATAAGTAGTAGTTTTTTTTTGGTTATGCCCTTTAAATTGTGATTGCACCTCAATTACCTTTTTATCCTTGTTTACCCATTGGTTTAACTTTGGTAAACTTAAATGCACTCTGTTAGATTAGATCGCTCAGGGTGCTTTTGATAACGTTCTTGAAAAACGTTTTTGGCGTTCTTCTGTTCTTTGGGAATTGAATAACAGGTTAGAGGCGTTTGATAAAACGGTTCGTTCTTTTGTTCTTTAAGAACGGACCAGTCATAAAAGGGTTCTAAAGAACGCTTTTTGCAGAACATCAAAAAGATGTTTTTACCAAAGAACATAAACGGAATTGATCAAATTGGTTCAAATTGAAGCCTTAGAACAAGTTTATCAAACACCAACTTATTTTTCAACAAAAAAAAAAAACACCAACATATTCTATTAGTGTTATAAAAATATTTTCATAACGGATTTATCAAACGCCTATTTTCAAGCAAAGAATGGTCTTTTAGCACATAAACAATGAAAAACGGTTTTGCATAAGAACTGGTTTCTCATAACGGAAACGTTATCAAACGCATACTCAAAAACTTGAAACTTTACCCTTAGCCTAATTTTCAACCCAAAAGGTGGAGTCTAGGTAATAATTAACCAGCTTGAAAATGTCTGGGTTTAACTCCAAGGCAACATGACCCTATGTTAATTTAATTAAACTAGTGTTATCAATAGCTTGAGTTTGAATAACTAAATAACAAGAGTCCCACTAAGCCTAAACATATTCCCATTTTCATGAAGGTATCAATCTCTTAACTCTCTTGCTCTAAGATTCAAATTATCACTGAAGAAACTCTAAGTCTCTCTAAGGCCTCAAATACCATTGAGAATAATTGAAAAATCAACAGTGCAAAGTTGTAGTAGTACAATATAATTCAACTAAATATATGAGATATTGGCCAATATTTTTTTCAATGACTTTAAGGGCCTGTTTGGTTACATGAGTCTAGAGATTTTAAATTTATAAATTTTAAATTTATAGAGTAATAATTCATTAAATTAACTGTTTGGTTAACCTGAATTTGTGGAAATTTTATTATGAAAAACTGTTTAGTCGACGTGATTTTTGTGAATGCACAAATGTATAGTGTTTTAATAGAGATTTTACCTCATACCTATAAATCTCTGGATTTCATTAATCTAGGGGCTTTCACGATCAAACGGGTATAAATCTCCCATTCATTAATCAAGAGATTTGAAATCTCATGATTCATGTAACCAAATAGGCCCTAATAGATTTTGCTTTTAGGTGAAATGTTAGTAAACATGAAATCTAAGCAAGAAAGGTCTATCGTTTGACTCTTGGAAGTACAAGGGAATTTTCTAATAGTTATTTACCTTGATAAAGTGCAAAGATTCAAGATTAGCATGCAAATACAGGAGAATGTCGTTATATACATTTACATTAACCTTCCCTAACAGTAATTTTGAGTTTTTTAAATGACATCTATTATTTTTTTTTGGGGTGAAATTACTGGTGGCCACCCACTATTACCTCATAAAGTACATGAAATTACTTAAATACCACATGAAAATTTACAAGTTACTCACGAGTCACAAGTAAGTATCGCTGATAAATAAATAGGTAAAATTAGTTCAACTTCAATACCTTTACAGCCATTTGAGTTATTTAAATTTAAAATAAGTGAAGTGTAAATTACCATAATGCCCTCTAAGTTGTAAACTAAATGACAAAACTTCCAATTTAATACGCACTCTCCCCCTCTAGACTGTTGCGATTCTCTCTCTCCACCGTGTCTTCCATCTCCACGGCAACTCCCCAGTCCCCACCACCATTAGTCTACTTCTCTGACGTCTCTGACCACCCTCCCAGCTGCAAGTCTTCTTCTCTGACCACTCTCACCACTGCAACTCTCCATTCTTACCCTCTCCTAAATTAATTGTACAAGATTAGAACCCTGAATCGGCGCTGGTGGAGGAAGAATTGACACCTTAAGACCTGCATCATGATGAGGTTGGAATTCATGATCAAGAAAACCAGCCCTATTTAACTCAGGCGCAGAATTAAATTCTAGATTCGGTGAACTAGCATAGCAGGAAGAAAACCAGCACCGTGCAACTCAGTCTAAAATGAAAACCTGGAAACCCTCAAAGGAAATTCAAATTTCCTTTTGCTGCATTTTCTACAAATAAAATTCTCCATTGTATGAGCTTCACTTCAACGACTACTCTGATTTTCTTCTTTTAATATTTCACTGTGGTAGCCATTTAGCTACCATAACCAGCCAGTTTCCCTGGTTTTTTTTTTCAGGGAATGGGAACAGATGTTTTACCACCACAAATTGGTTAATCGAACGGTTGGGAGTCTGTTCGGCGGATTTTTCAAGTCGAAAATGGCACAGAGATGATTTACAACTCCCGTTCCATCAAGTCTTTCGTATCTCTACAAAAACCCAAAACCCAAAACCCTAATACCTGAGTCTGTATGAACACAATATCACCTGTTTGAGGAATTTCAAATTAAACAAAACCTCAGTGAGAGACTGAGAGGTAGTTCCCCCCCTCTTTGAACCCAATTTGTCTGATTATTCAATCCCCAAATCCGGTTTCGATAGGTGGTCGCGGTGGGTGGTTTTCAGTGAGCTGTAGGTAGGTAGGCATGGGAGGCTATTTTTTTTTTGGTAATGAAGTCCAATTTATTGAGACCGAGAGTTACATAAATTCTGCAATCAAGGAGTGGATACAGGCCATTGAGTCGTAGTCGAAACCGACAAAGCCCTCCTTGCTAGGTGGTCAGCAGCATAGTTAACCAACCTATGAATATGATAGAAGGAACATTCCTCCAAAGCAGATCTAAGATGTAAGATATTAGATACAATGGGCCTAATTTCATGGGGTGGAATTGATGACTCATCCGTAATCAAATTAATCATCACTTGGTAATCTGATTCTATGAGGACATGCTTGATTCCTAATGCTAATGTGTAGAGTAATCCAGAATGAATGGCCAAGGCTTCATTCATCAAAGTTGATGATGTCTGTTCCGATTCAGAGACTGCAAAAATAGGATGGCCCAATGTGTCCCAAAGTAGAAAGCCCAAACTTGCTCTTCCTGTACTCTCAATATATGAAGCATTTGAATTTAATTTGAAGGCTATGGGAGGCTATTAAATGGGGGTTAATAGTATCATTTTCATGCCCAATGGGTATTTGGATAATTTGAATTTCAAATTTGAAATGATTTAAAGGGCATTTAGGTAAATTTATACATCATTTAATATCTTTAAATCAAAACTTAACTGTTCGTAACTTATAATTTTCCATATGGATGTGTTATGAGATAATAGTGGATGATCACCAGTTTCACCCAAAAAATAGTAATTTCCTGTAAAAAAAACTCAAAATTTTTTTTTTTATAGAATTGCAGGAGATATTTGATAAAAAGTCAAAACAATACTTTCGGCTAGATCCCTTGAGGTGTGGAATTTGTGACTATATATATACCAAAAAACATATACCAACAAGAAGAGTCAAACCATGTTTTCTATTAAGAAGCGTTGTCATTGCCAACTTAGGCAACCCCTTGATGGTGTGATATTGAGTAAGGATGTCAATTGTGTATTGATATCATTTTACCGTACCAAACTATGCCGATTAAACCACACTGTTTTCAAATTTGGCAAGTATATATTGAAATCATTTTTGTAATTCAGCACTGTATGGTTTTGGTTTTAGACACCTGTACCATCGGTACATATCAATTACTGTATCAAATTTAACACAATTAATCTAGGTTGGGTTAGGCCCAATTTAAGGTCTAGTCCATCTTCACATTATTCCTAGGTTGGGCCCAAATTTTTAAATAATTGGATCTCAAATTGAAACAAGCAACTTCTACTTCTTTCAGGTTTGTAGAAAAAGATAAGTGTAATGATGATAGATGTACACGACGAGTTTTCAAATGAATGACAACCCTTTTTTAATGTTTGGATACCCTTCAGAGTCTGCAACAAACGAATAGGCTGCTCAATTGGCTCTGAACAATATATGGAGAATAGCATAGGTGAGTCATCAAAACCAAATAACTCGGATAGTGAGTCATCAAAATTCGATTTCAAATGTTGTGTTGAATTAGTCTCTAACCAAACTTTATCCAGCAAGGAGGTTCAGCTTCATCAACCCACAAATTATAACTCTTAACTCTTCTATGGCTTCAAACATGTGAAGTATTGCAATATACACATTGTGATAGATACAGTTTTCATCACATTATATGATAGGAGAAGATTTCAATTATAGTTTGATTCAAACTATAAGAATTTTTTCAATTAATTAATTAATATTATAAATACCAAAATTATTCCGTACCATAAATCGAATTGTACCATTTTTTTAATACTGATTTTATACTGAAATTGTACAAAACTGTTTTTAAAGATACCATAAATCAGTGCGCGTCAAGTGCGAATAACCTATGAAATCACTATATTTACAATTTTTTTTTGGAAACCATATCTACATTATATCATATAATATATATCTTTAAGAAGGACTACGCATATTTTATCTTTAAGAAGGACTACTCATATTTCTACTTAAATACATTGAAAGTTTGAAACTACAAATATGTCTATTTTTCGTTTTTTTTGGATTTGGTAACATATATCATTGATTTGATGAAAACAAAAGGTGTTTATACTTTTGCCGGTTTTCATGATACTCAAATTTCAAAGGGTTTTACCAAAAACAATATATATATATATATATATATATTCAAAGGGCAAGCCAACCTACCAGGACGAGGTTGTCTACATGTCTTATCTTTTTTGTTTTAGTAAAAAAAAAAATATTTTATTTTTATTTTTTAATTTTTTTCATCATAGCTCCTTTGGTTTCGGCGTTTCTGGGCGGAGCGTTTATTTTGGTGCACACGCGGAACAACTCCAACTTTGGGTACAAGTTATTCATCGAGCTTGATTACCCAAGAGTCGGATGGGTCCACACCTTCCCCGGACCGTAGGAGTTTTGTGTCCGCCCGCGGAGTGTATCTCCCATGGGGGTTTGTATCTCCCGGGGGGGGGGGGGGGCGGGGGGGTGTCTTATCTTTTTTGTTTTGAGTGAAAGGCAAAAAAAAAATCGTCTTAATGGGATTAGAATATTTCTATACAGATTAGACTGGGGGATTTATTTTTCTTCTAATTTGTTGAGAGTTGAATGGAGTTCTTGCACAGTTGCACCAAAAAAAGAAAAAAAGAATGGAGTTCACAGATTGAAAATGTACAGTGAGGCGGGAGGCCTACAGTTGAGGGTGACTGGACGGCAACTAGGTGATGTAATCCACTTAACTTTAGTCAGACTAAAAATTATACAGATTATAATATTATATTTTGAGTTATGATTAGTAGAGAATTTTTTAATCAGAAATATTGAATTGCTTTGCATGTCATAAGCCGGCACCTTTTAACGAAGCGGTCGTAGATTTGACCGCTGGTATGATATATATATATATAAAAATAAAAATATATATATATTTTTTATACATAATTCCCACTCAAAGGCCAAAGACGACTCACTCAGAGAATAGGAAAGAAAGAAAAAAAAAAAATCCAGTGTTTAGGAACCCGCTTCTCAGTGGAGAGGTCATGGGTTCAATTCCTGCCGGCAGCATATGTAATATCCCTATTTCGATATATAAAAAGCGTCTTTGAACGGAAAAAAACAAAGAAAAACAAATATTTATTAATTAGATATAATATTCAAACGCAACCAAAAAAATAATAAAAAAGAGAGAATAATAATATTGAGACGTATGAAATTCCAATTCATCAACGGCACTAGCCGCACTACAAGTCTACATTACACAGAAGAAAATGAAAGAAAATGGTGGAGACTCGGTAATAAACTAATGAACGGAAGTCATGGAGAGAGCCGTTTGTTTGTATGGCGCCTGCGGTCACATGGCACACTCTACTTGGTCTGTTTGTTTACATATACCTGCTGATGCTCATCACTATAATTTTCGTCCTCGTAAGTCTCCTCTCCGTTATCATCATCTTCTTCCCTATAAGCTGTTATTCAAAAACGAACGCGGTCTCGTCACAGTGATACCATTGGTACTTGGTCGGTCGGTCGTCGATTTGTGCTTTCTTTCCCCCCAAATCCAATAGTTTATTGTTCCTATCATCATACAAGGATAATAGCTATAGTAATAATAATAGTAACAACAACCATATCAGGACTCAGGAGCACCGTTATTAGCGGCAGCGGAGGCGGCGGCGGCAAGTGCAACTTTGGATCCGAGGGATATCCGATGGCGACGAGCCTTGATGGTTTATCTCCTCGGAAGAGTATCACGACTTCCGATCGTCTGCGGCATGTGGATTCCATGTCGACTCTTCCCTCGGGCGCCGGCAAGATATCGCACCTGAACGCAGTCATCCTTGGGGATTCCCTCGCTTCCGAAGAGAATGATATGGTCTTCCCCAGCCCCGACTTCGCCCGCCAGGCTCTCGTCCAGTCTCCCGAACAGGTACTAGAATAAAACCTACAATTAATTCAATTTTCAATCCAATTTCTCATTTTCCCCTTGCGTTGCGACTTGCGATGCGATATTATCTGATCCCTTTCCTTTATCACAAAATCAACGCATGTTAACTCTGTGTTTTGTTTTGTTTGGGCAGTATATGGAAATGTATAACAAGTCAATTGCAGATCCCGCCGGATTTTGGTCTGAAATCGCGTCGCTATTCTACTGGAAACAGAAATGGGGTCACCAAGTCTACTCCGATAATATGGATGTCAGGAAAGGACCTATCATGATCGAGGTAGCTACCTTCTTCTTCTTCACCGTTACTCCTGGGAATCTTGGTTATAATAGGTTGTTTGTTTTCCTGCGTAAACTTATTCTGCGTGTTGTGATTGTTTTTTCCTAGTGGTTCAAAGGTGGGATCACAAACATATGCTACAATGCACTGGATAGAAATGTCCAGGCTGGACTCGGTTCCAAAACTGCTATCTATTGGGAGGGCAATGAACTTGGTCAGGACGGCAGTTTGACCTACATTGATCTTTTGGAGAGAGTTTGCCAAGTAAATATACTTCTTTGCGTTTACATTCTTTTCATCCTTTCTTCTTTTGCTAATTCAACATTTTGTAATTTTTTTAAAATTTGTTTGATGGCTTTACTTACGGCTAATTATTTTTTGATCTTTCCTAATTCAAAGTTTCCTACTCTGCTCAACAGCTGGCGAATTACTTGAAAGATATTGGTGTTGGTAAGGGAGATGCCGTCATAATATATTTACCCATGTTGATGGAATTGCCCATTGCAATGCTGGCCTGTGCTCGCATTGCTGCTGTACACTCGGTACTACATAACATCAATAATCTTCTCGTTTTATTTTTGGACTTCCTTGGGAGAATTACTTTTAAATATTATATATTCTCTTCTTTTAGGTTGTATTTGCTGGATTCTCCGCTGATTCTCTTGCCCAGAGAATCATTGATTGCAAACCAAAAGCTGTTATAACATGCAATGCAGTTCGTAGGGGCACCAAAGTTATCAATCTCAAGGACATAGTAGATACTGCCTTGGTTGACTCAGTCAAAAATGGGGTCTCTGTGGGTGAGTAACTTGAAGAGGGTTAATGCAACTAGACACATAACAACACCATTTTTTCCTCCCTCCTCTTTGCATCTATCATTAACTTCAGCACAGATCATTTTTGAGATGTCATTTTTTTGCAGTTCTTTTTATTTTTCTATTTCCAAACGGACTACCCCTTTAGCCTAAATTTTCAGTTGTTAAATTTTAGGCAACAATATGTTTGATAGAACCTACAAGGTCTACAGTGCCCCTACATTTTCTCCGTGTATGCCATAGTCATTTAGGTCAAATTTCAAATCATCGTCATTAATGCCCTTAATGATTCTTGTCCCTTATGGCCATGCCATTACCTATGAGTAACAGGAACTCAGTTGATGCAGCTCTAGATGGAGTAGGATCAACTATGGGCCAGTCTTCCAAGGATCTCAGTTCAAAAAAGTAAGGGTTTAGGGTTTTTAGATTTTTGGGTCAGTTGATTGGGATACATAATAATAAAAGTTATGGTGGTTGGATAGTTTTGGAGAGAAGTAATGGGGTGCACAATTGGATGCAGCAGGTTCTTGAGATATGAGATGAAAAGTTATTAGAATGGGGTGAAACCAGGAAACTTGGAGAGAAGTTAAGTAATGACAGATGAACCTGAAAGTTTGGGATGGTTTTAACAGTCAGAATGGTGTAGATCCAAGTTTGAAATCTGGGTTTTTTGGGGAGCACGAAAACAGAAAGCATGACACATGAAAAGAAACTTTGGGTTGGGGAATTTAGAAGGTTGGGAGAATAATTGAGGATGGGGATGATTCAACTTATTGTCTTATATGAGAACAGCAGTTTAAATTGCTAATAAGAAAAATATGATCTTGTTAGGAATTCAAGTAACAAGAAGGAGAAGAAATTGCATGAGAGAGGGGGGGGGGGAGATGCTATGTCATTGTACCCCGTAGGAATGAACAAAATTCAATTCATTGATTTATCATCTCATTGGTGGGGGACGCATTTTGTATATATATATATATAAACCTTCTAAAATTCCTAATTTGACTCATAAATGGACTCCTAATCACTTTAGAAGACTCTATAAAACTCTATCTAAGAACTAAGTATCCTAATCTAACTCAAATGCTAAATTAAATATTGATTTTAACATTTAATCCCATGTAATATTATCACCACACTTAGGCTCATTAGACCAATAAACCCAAAAATAAGAAGCTTAATGTCTAATAAACCACCGATAGGTCAAAATTAAGCATTTCAAAGCCCAATTGCCCTTTTGGACATTCTTTACTGCATCATCAGTGCTCGATATGTGCAACTTTTTTAAAGTACTGCTCTCCCTTAGCCTCATAGGATTAAGAACAATAATTTCTTTTAATTTGCAATTATGATATCAACAAAAACTGTACAAAGACATTTAGTAATCAAATTCTAGCTCAAGTAGGAAAAAGAAAAACCATTTAGCAATTACTCTAGTATTGAGGTTGACACCCTAATGATGCATGGGCTATAGCTTTTCTCTTGTAGCTTGGAACCAAAATTTCTTGGTCTCATCAGAAAGTTGGCTGGAAAGACTTTTAAAATGGTACTTAAAGTTTAAAAAACCACACAGAACAAATATGCTACCAACTTCCAAAACTAGTCTCAGAGAGAACTGATGCAAATAACATATCACTCTCTAATGTATAGCTGCCTTCCCATTCTTAGTTTCTTCCGTTCATTCTTACCCAACTCTATTCCCATGGAAGAAAGAGCATTCAGGCTCAGATTGGTGGATAGCTTATATCTTTTTTCTTATTAAGGAAAGGTTTTCGTACACAGCCATGTTTATACATGGTTGTATTCTCAACAATGGGATAGACATGACTGTATACAGTACATGGCTTTTCATTCCCATCCATTGGTTGAAAGCACAATTGTGCATCATACATTCCTGTGTACAAAACTTTTTGTCTTTCTATTATTTCATTTGATATTTCATTCCTCAGTCATTTTTATCTGAACCGTTTCACTGAGGGTATCTTTGCAGATTTGTGAAGGTGAATAGGGTTCTTTCTAGTACTTTGGGGGACCCAGTTTATTGTTTTTCAATTATGACTCCTTATATTCTCCCCCCCCCCTTTCAAAATGTTCAATCATACAAAAGCTCCAATCAAAATCTTCTTGTTTTTTGGGAGTTGAAATCTCTTGTTGGATTCTGCTGTATCATGGGTAAAGCAAAGTGGGCATTGCAGCATCATTTCAGAATATAAGGCATAGGATAGATTCCAACTGAAAATATTATATACTTCTTGGAACAGCTAAATGTTTATTTGCCAGGTTTTGAGGGGGATATTGGCGTGTGGGTACAGATCATTCCAAGGTGATCCCAGTCCAGACATATATCATATCAACTGATTCACTTTGGATCAGTCTGATCTTCCAATCTATAGGACTTGTGCTTTTGAAGCAACACTTTGGACAGGGTAATTGAAATAACTGGGTTGTGATCTCACAGTTTGGACTGTGAACTAGCAGTGCTGATTGGTCTGTGGTTTAATAGAATATTCTAGATTGGACCGTTTATCAGCAACCTGGCCCACAAACTGCTGTGCTTGAACAATCCAATGCCATTTTCTTCTTTAGAATTGTTCAATGAGACTTATAGACTATATGTTCACTAGGATTAGTTCTGGCCAATGCCATTTACCAATTTTTAATTGTTGCAGTCGTACAGCTAATACTTAACACCACTTTTATTGGGCATCAGAGTCATCTTTATGTTTGAACTACTTTTATATAGATGCAATAGTTTTTTTATTTTGGCCGCCATATCCCCGTTAACCCAAAGTGCATCCTATGTTGGAATGGTTTTGAGGACATTGATCACCTTCTTCTTTTTTTCCCCTTTCTTTTATTTGGCCTTGTTCGAGGCGATCTTTTGGTTTTGCTAGCGAGTGGTCTTGGATTCTGAGAAACTTTCCAGGCTCCTCCATTTGTGATCGGGTTGGTAAGCTCGTGTTCAGTGCTGCTGTCCACGATCTTTGGTGGGAACGGAATCTTTGGAGATGGACTTTCAAATCTCGTTCGAAAGATATGATTTGGAATGCCATCCATTTTGATGTTTCTTCTAGGCTTGTTGCTTCTCCCCTCCCCCTGATTGATGATACCCCAAGGAACATGCTTATTGTTGTCTCCTGGGGTCTCAATCTTTCCTTTCAGTCTTCTTCTTAAAAGACCGTCCTTTGTATATTTGGTTCTCTTGTGATATTTAAATTATTTATTCATCCAAAAAATAAATAAAAAATTAACAGATGAATGTGGATGCATATTGATACCAATGCTGTTTCTTGTATACTTGTCTTTAACAAGATATGCCTTTCCCCAATTCTCCATTTCTTTTTTTAAATAAATATTGTTGTATACTGTACATCCTCTTGTGTGTGTGTGGGGTAAATTTGTGGTTACCAAATCCTTCTCACAATAAGTTTAATGGCATGTCATTTTCTCTATTAGATGTTTGCTTAACCTATGAAAACCAGTCAGTGATGAAGAGGGAATCCACAAATTGGATTGAAGGAAGAGATGTTTGGTGGCAGGTTAGTAGATAATATTTTTCCAAATGTCTGCTCTATTTCCCTGTAATACATGTTGCAATGTAGTATTCTAAAATAAACCTAAAAAATTTGGGGTGAATCAATGATGCACCAGTATCTTCAGTGCAAGAGTAGTGGAAGGTGTATCATTCTTATCACAATCCTCTATCATGTTTCTGATGATGGAGGGCTATCTTCCAGGATACCATCCCTAAATATCCAACAACGTGCGATGTGGAGTGGGTTGACGCAGAAGAACCACTTTTTCTGCTTTATACTAGTGGGAGCACTGGAAAACCGAAGGTAATTTTAAGTGAAGGCATTTTAAATTTTTTTCCCCCCTTCAAAACTGAAACGGGAAATGTAGGGCGTTCTGCACACAACTGGTGGATATATGGTATACACTGCTACAACATTCAAGTATGCATTTGACTACAAGCCATCTGATGTATACTGGTATGCTGGAGCCAATTTCAAATTTGTTTTTTAATTGAATCAGACCAAATCTATTGCGACCTAACATAGCTTTTACTTACTCAAGGTGTACAGCTGATTGTGGTTGGATTACTGGACATAGCTATGTTACTTATGGTCCTCTGCTAAATGGAGCAACTGTGGTAGTTTTTGAAGGGGTAAATTTCTTAGACTTGTAGCCATAGAAGGCTTTTTAGAGTATGTAACTGTAGAATCTGAAATTAGATGTGAGAAGTTAATGGTTTGCACAGTTTTGCTGATTTGAATGATACAAATTTAATAGCAATTTGCAAAATTTTCTTTGGGTTGTCTATATTTTCTGTAGCCCTAAACGGAAGTTCTGTTGTAGTTTGGCATGTTGAATAATACTGTGGTTATTTAGAAAATTGAAACTATCCAGTGAAAGACTAGTACTCCGTCTTCTGTTCTTCATTTCAAGGACATGTCACAGGGCCGCCGTGATATTCTGGCGTGTTACTCAAGTTTTCATCTTGATGCATCTTCACATGTTAAAACACTACGGAGGTTATTTAGAAAATTGAAACTATCCAGTGAAAGACTAGTACTTCATCTTTTGTTCTTCATTTCAAGGACATGTCACAGGGCTGCCGCGATATTCTGGCGTGTTACTCAAGTTTTCATCTTGATGCATCTTCACATGTTGATATTCTTTCATAATTATGATTCTTTAATATTTGTTTAGCTTATTAGTAGAACTATATTAGTTTTTGGTATACTATATGTGTCACATAATATAGTTGTATTAAAATTGTGCCCCAACCGCTTTGGTAACCATGTTGCCACCTAAGTGCTTAAGCGGTGCCCCAACTACTTTGGTCACCTTAAGAACCATGATCGCTTCACCCGAGCCATAGTGTACTACATTGCTTACTTTGTAAAATCCATGTAAAAAGGGTTTGGCTGCACCATCCCTCCTCCTTTAGCAGGGTGGGACCAGCAGCAAACACTAGTGGAGCTAGCTATTTGCAAATTAAAATAGAGACAATTTTCCTTTAATAGACTAAGTTGGCTTGCAAGCTTATACTTCTTGAAATTGATCTGTGACTGGAAGATTTTCCTTACCAGGCAGGATTCTCATGTGTGAAGAAGACTAATTGGATTCTCTTAAAAGTTAAAACCATTCCTTTGATAAGAAAGAGGTAGGGGTAGATATTTGGCATTTTCTGGAACTACCACAACTCTAGCAAATTACAAAATAATACCAGGCCCCCTGGGGAGGGCTCCAGAAACAGCAGGGTTGAGTTTGGAGGCCGAACAACACCTTAAGATCTTGCAGCAGTAGAGTACCTATAGGATCTTCATGCATTAGTTTTTGATAGGGAAGAAAATTTTCTATACAAAGTTTGGACAGAAAAGTATAGGAGTGTAGGAGTTAATTTGAAAACCAGTCAAGCAATCCTAATAGGTGAAAACATTCATCTAATGTGTCCAGTTTGCTTGCTTTTTTGCATTTGATGAGGAGCGTATATGTTAAGCTGGGGTTAGGACACATCAATTTGATTTTTAGTGGTAGAAATAATGGTTCTTAAGGAGATATACTTTCACCTTGTTGACTACTTTTCCTTTTATATGCTCTCAGGCTCCAAACTACCCAGATCATGGACGTTGTTGGGACATTGTTGATAAGTTCAAAGTGACAATTTTCTATACTGCCCCCACACTGGTGCGATCTCTCATGCGGGAGGGGAATGAGGCAAGAAATATCTTGAATATTACACTTAATAGCAGATCTATTTGTGTTATGCCATCATTCTTAGGAAAGTGATGTTTGTGCAGTATGTGACCCGTTACTCTCGCAAATCATTACGAATCCTTGGTAGTGTGGGAGAACCCATTAATCCAAGTGCATGGAGGTCACTACTTTCCTCTACTGCATGTTGTGCATCTATTCATCCTGAACTTAAACAGATAAAAAATTTATTTTCCTTTCTTACAGGTGGTTTTTTAATGTTGTTGGAGATGCAAGATGCCCTATATCAGACACCTGGTGGCAAACTGAGACTGGTGGCTTCATGGTAATTTTTATTTTCTTTTCTCTCTCCCTAAATGTCATTAGAATCAACGATTATGAGAATGAGTTTGCGAGTTTGAGTAACCTGGCTTCCGAGGCTGCTTTTGTTCTTAAGTCTGATTTTCTAGGTTGTACTCCTGTAAATTGTTTCTTCATTCCACCTGTGATAAACAAATGTTTACTGTAGATGAGATGATCCTCAACAAAATGACGGAATGATTCCTGGAAATTGAGAAGTCAAAAAATATTATCTCAAGCGCTCACTCCTTCAGTGCAAAAGAAATCAATAGTTACTTAGAAAATCACATTTGTCTCAGACTACATTTACTCAGAATCAAATAAGCTTTAGTTACGAACCATGAAGGTGATTCTGAAATTTCATGGGGAATCAAACGTTTACTTGTTACACATAATTTTCATTTTTTTATCATAGAAATCAGAACTGGAGTTTATAAACTCTGAATTTTATTGATGCTGAGTTACATCACCTAATTCAATGAACATTATACCATTTTTCCGTCTGTTTAGATACTTAAGGCCCAAACATAACCTATGCTTCCTAAGGTGGACTTAGGCCAAGTCTGTCTTCTCCTCTTCTCCATATGGTAAATATGCAAGCACACAAATTTGTGGCAAATTCCATTGGTTAAACCTGAAAAAGAGAAAGCTCCATCTTTTTTCCCCCATTACTTTGAACTATGGCATGGCTATTGATTTGGATTTCTGAATATGGTTATTGCAAATAAAAATCCCAGTTCTTGCAATTGTGAAATGACTCAACTAGCTTTTGACTAAAATGAGTGAAAATGATTATATTGAGGCACTTCCATTGCTGCAATCTGTCAACAAATCAGCAAATATTTTAGAAACTTGGAGCTAGTTGATATCAAGGTTTTCCCTTTCCATATTGCAGATTACTCCATTGCCAGGTGCCTGGCCACAGAAACCTGGTTCTGCTACCTTCCCTTTCTTTGGTGTCCAGGTGTGTGTGTTAACAAAGCTGCTGTTTTTACAGAATTTTCACTGCTACTACTTTCTCTCTCTCTCTCTTTGTTTTTCTTCTCTTTTCTCCTTTTTTTGGGGTGGGGGGGGGGGGGGTTGGTTTGAAACTGCTACTTTCTTTCTCATGTTTTATGTAAAAAATGCAGCCCGTTATAGTTGATGAGAAGGGTACTGAGCTTGGAGGCAAGTGCAGTGGATACCTATGTGTAAAGAGCTCATGGCCGGGGGCCTTTCGCACTCTTTATGGTGATCATGAAAGATATGAAACTACTTATTTCAAGCCATTCCCAGGCTATTATTTCTCTGGTGATGGCTGCAGCAGGTAAAGTGTTTCTTTTACAATGTATCAGGAAAAAACGTGTTTTGAGCAGGAAGCATTTCTAGACATAATGAAACTAATGGTTGGTTAGATATGGAAAAGTTTCAGCAGATCAAGGAAGAATGGAGATAATGTATGTAGACAATGGTTGTCATGGTGTCTAGGCAATCCAAGGCTTTTTTTTTTTGGGGGGGGGGGGGGGGGAGGGGAGGGGTTGTGCAAGCTGGCACCAGCAAAGCAACTGGACTCTAAGCAACATTGACAACTGTGATGTTGACATGCTTCTTGGAAGATCTAGGATAGACTCCTTCCATACTACCCTCAAGAAATAACAGATGTGAATGGCAAGAAGTTATAAAATAAAAATTAAAATGATCATTTTTAAGCAGAGTCTGCCACGGCCAAGCACATGAGAGGAAAAAGTATGTGTGATGTGCTAGATGAGTTTGCCCAACGATGTTAAAGTTCATATAGGATCTTTGTTCAAAGACCCTATAAAACAATAAGTTGAGAGTTTACGGCCATTTAGAGGAACCACCAAGTATTCCTGTGGCAGAATAGCCAAGCGATTGGGAGCCTATGGACAATTTCACTATAACAATACTGCTTCGTAATCAATATCCTTGGCCTTTATTATGACATTCTAAAATGTTTCTTACTCTGAGCAATCTTTATAAAATTTGCCCAGAGGTTGACCTAAATATCTAGTGTCAGTTCACCTGATTGACTGGGTGCTGGTAGGTAAGGTAACATGCTATTTATCGGCTTCTATTTATATTACTTATCCCATGCCATTTCATAGTTATTCTTTGTTCTTTTTTTTGGTAACAAAGGCGCTTTTACATATGCCGCCGGCAAGGGTAGAACCCACAACCTCTCCATTGAGAGGGGGGGGGGGGTTCACTACCACTCCACTAACCCTCCATTGGCGTTATTCTTTGTTCTTAGTTTAATATACTTACAAATAATGGTTATTTAGCGTTCATCAATTAATTGTAGTTTACCAGCCATCTTTTGTATAAAATTTAGTTCAAAAAATTTCTGTCACTCCCCAGCTCAACTTCATCTGACTTTTTCCAAAAAGCAAACTCTTACCTCTCTTTCTCTGCTGATGCTTTAAGGTACCCAAATTAGCCCTCTACTGACAGATCTCCATCTGTATCAGTAGTTATCCTTTGTTTTACAATTTTGATATTTCTCCATGGATGAATACACACATGATTCCCAACACTGCCCCCATCCACATTTTCTCCGGCCTGCCTCACCCTTGTTTTTCCTCCCATCACACCATTACAGATTAAGATTGTTAACTAACAACTTCTACAGTATTACTCTAATACGTACCAGACGAGTACACGTTACCCTGATGCACTAGTGCACCACTATCATTGACTTGTAAAACTTTATTTTGAGGACCAGCCATGAAATGCTTATACACTAGTGGAGAAAAAAAGAAAATAATGAGGAGAAGCTAGAAAAGATAATGCACGAAAAAAGAAGAAAGCAGGCAAGGGAAAGGATTCAATACTGAAGAGAAGAAAATAGGAAGAGACAAGAATTGAAATGATGACCCAGAATCTTTTTAGATTCACAGTTTGGAGAGGTTTAGCTAGCTACAAGTTGAGCAAACAAGCACTCATCTCACAACATTGACTTGCAACGTTTTTCCTTAATCGTTCTTTTCTGAGGTTTGTGTTCACCAACAACATAACACCAGAACACTCTGCTTCTTCTTCTTTGAAGATGCCTGTAACACAGCACAACAACCAATGACAACATTAATGATCGTAAAACCAAACATATGAGTACGTACTTTTTTAAATCTCGTTCCATCTTGAGCTTATTGTCAGCCTAGCAAAGTCATGCTTATTTACAACCCAGTAAAGGCAATGCAGAAGTTACTAGCAATGGCCATATGGATAAATCATGCCGAATTTAGGTTCAATTTTCTAACCTGGATCATTTATATTCCACCTTGAGGTTGTACTTTCCTTTGCAAGTTGGACTCGTCCTTTTATTCTTCTATGCTGTGTTGCTTGAGTTCTTCATGATATGGACTCAATCCAGATTGCTACACTGAACAAATTGAATATGAAATGGAGAAGCAATGGGCATTATCAGTCCTTGATACAGAAACTCATAAAAGATGTTAGTGGAACCTTTGTAGAGGTCAGTGCTTTATACCATATGAAAACCTGAATCAGGCTTGAGTGAAAAATTGCAGGACCACAAGATGGGGATAGGTGGGGAATACAGAGCAGGAGCATGGAGGACTGGGTTGGGGAGGGACGAAAGCAGGATGGAGGTTGCCTTTTTTCTGTTTGGAGAAGGTCAATAGGTACTTAGAAATTAGAATACAAAATTAGTTAAATGATAGTGAAATTATAAATTACATAGTTAAAATAGATAAAGCAAGAGGGATCTGATTATAGAATGGTTAATAGGGTGATTTGGGAATTTGAAAACATCAGGAGTGAAAGAGAGGTAGAATTTTGCTTATCTGGGGGAATTGGATGTAGAAGTTTGTTCATGGGATTTTGAATAGATATATAGTATAGGGGAGGGACAGGTTTTCCTTATTTAGTTTTAAGTTCCCAATTGATAATGGATACAGCGTACAGACCGATTTATGTACTCAATAACAATTATAATAGAGGTTTTAAAATCTTGACATTGCTGCTAGTTATCCATTCATCAGAGTAAATTAACAACACTTATGAGAGTAAATTTTTGAAACCTAGATGTCAAACTGTTAATTGGTGGCTATCCTATGCACACTGATCAATGGGTCAATTAATCAGCTAGACTAATTGTGAGAATATTTCTTCTTCTTTCTGTCCTCAACCTTTACAAATCAGCCAAGTATAAATGTACTAACTTTGTTTTTTTTGCCTTTCTGGATTGAACCATTTGCCTGAAATCTGGATGGTTCATCGTGGTTAGCAATTGCTTTACAATAATATTGGGATGACAATCTGACTATCCAGTCCAGATTTCAGAATGCTAGAGTAAATCAGTAAAAGCAGGAGCCCCCAAACCTTTTATTGAACAGGTTCACAATGGTTAATTGAACCTTTCTTATTGGGTTGGGTTGCTAGGTTGGTTAGGAATTGTTGTTACTTCCATGATTGACAAATGATATTTTATTTTTTCGATCTCGGTGTTTCCAAAGACCTTTCAATGCATATAGTGATGTTTTGACATGACAAGGTCTTGCTTTTATTGATATTTTGGTAATCTATATTTGAGTGCATCTGAAGTATTCTGGTTTGCTTTACTTTATCCTTGTTCACTTTGTGTTCTTGATCGAAGTGCTGAATATTTATCAATATTAAATTTGAATGACAAGTTGGGTTGTTTTTAATGTTTTAGAGACGAGGATGGCTACCATTGGCTCACTGGAAGAGTTGATGATGTTATCAATGTCAGGTGACGTTTGGACTATGTCAGCTCCCCTTTTAGATTCTTCTTTGATAGTTGGGTGGGCTGCATTTGAAGGCATAATCTAGTTTATGGACAAATATTGGCTGTGGGTTCATTTATTGCATCACATTTGTCTTTTTCTTCTTTCTTCTTTTCTAGGGTTTGTTTTTATCTTTCTTGATGTTCGTGCAGTGGACACCGTATTGGTACAGCTGAAGTGGAATCTGCTCTTGTCTCACACCCCCAGTGTTCTGAAGCGGCTGTGGTTGGGTTTGAGCATGAGGTATGTCTTTATTTATTTACATTTATGTAGGAATAATATTTGATGTCGAGTAGAGGTGATTGGAGGGTAAGAAATTAGTAGTTGGCCTTAGTTAGCGTGTATAATAGATTGATTTATAAGTTACAACTGTTACAAATCTTGTTCATTTTCTTTTCTTTTTTTTTGATTTGCTTTACTAGGATCCATGTGTCCAATTAAGTCAGGATAAGGTTGAGTTGTTGTTCTGTAGGAATATAATATGTCATGGCAGGTGGGAGGATGGAATCTTTTCCTGTTATGTATGAAATGATGAAAAGTGTATTTTGGAAACCAAGCAATCTGTTCGACCAATTTAGTCATTAACAGCCTGACTAAATGATTGATGGATGCAGCCTTGCTTGAGTAGGGCCATAGCTTAAAGTATCTCTAAGGCTAGATTTGTATTCCTGGCCCAAAACTAGGGTTTCAGTTACGGTGTATAAGTGGTGTTCCCCCGTTGGTTTCTAATAATAGTGCCCTAATCCCTGGTTAGGATTTGGGTTGTTTGATGGGATATTGATGGTTAAAGATAGGACATTTAGGCTATCAAGGATACTTAACCCATCCCATGAGAGGTTGATAAATTCCTTGAGATGGGATGAAAACTTTGAAAGGAATTTATATTTTGTCCTTTGGAATAATCTCTTCAAGTGTCAATGACTTTGGATTGGTAGATTGGGAGTTATTGGGTTTCTTTATTTTGGAGGGCAAATAGGGTGATAATCACAAGGATGGGTAGATCTTGGGTTCTTTGGTCTGTTAGGGCTGGAATTGGGATCGAAGGTCACTAGGGTTGAGGGGATGAGGTTTGTAAAGTTTTGGGACAGATCCAATGGTTAGACTGGCGTAGATCTGATGTTGATTTTTGGGGCTCTAGAAAAGTCCAAAAATTCAAGAAAATATAAGAAAATAGCAAAAAAGGATGTGGAAGGGGGCAGGGTTTAATGAGGGCTTCCAATAGTACCTGGTTTGCACCTTGAATGGAGCCTGGATAAGCTGGATTGCTGCTGTTGATGGTGGTCAAAGGCTGTCTCCTACAGCCACCATCAAGGATCTGAGTTGCACTTCACTTAGAACCTTCCTAGGGTTGAACTTTTTGACAGAACCGGACCTGCGACTACTTCAATCCTCAAACTAATTGATTGATTCAATAAAACACACACAGTGCTCAAATAGGAAGCTTTGTTACTTAATTATCAAAACTAACTCTCCCCATCAAGTGGAGGGGTTTATTTTTAAATGCTAGGGGCCTGGTTTCCTACTTGGACTTGTATTCCCGGCCCAATAATACTAGACAACAACTACTAGGTCTTATACTTTGACCCGTACAAGGGTTGATACAGAACTCCTAATAAAATTCACTTCTATTAAAAGAAAATTACATACCAGATATGCGCCTCACATTGGTAGAATTTACAATTCTCCCACTGACCTGTCGACTAGATCAAGGCAAGTAATTAAAACTGAAACAAAGCAATTGAGTAGCAACCCTAGGGAACCACTGAAACCTAGCTTCAAGTTCAGGAGGAAAAAGCACCAACTTGCCGAGATATCAGTCCAACCAGATTTTTGGCTGGGTGAAACCAAGACCTAGAACCATGGTGAAAGGAACTGTAAAAGTTGTTAGGGTTCCTGTTTCTTGCTTGCTATGTCGTTTTTGGCCAAAAAAGGATGAAATCAAGGGTCTTGGAAGTGGGAACAGCTTGTTTCAGCCCTGTCCCAACTAAATTGACTAAGCTACATTGTTAAATTTTCTCCAATCAGCACTATTAGGAGGCATACTTATTACTAGTTAGTCTTAGGCCTACCCTTGGCTTTTTTAGCTCCTTCAATAAGAATTGAATCACCCCTTTGCACTTGAGCACTCAAAGGCCTCCATGCACACGTTTGTGCCACTGCAAATGACTTTCTCGTAACTTATAAAGATGTATGAAGTTTTGATGTAGCCTCACTGAGAGAGGGCTAGTAAACCAAGATCCTTGGTGATCAGCAATCAATCTAGGGTTACAAAACCCTGTGGCTAAGGAATTCTAGACTGCTTAGGGGTTTTAGGGTTTGCAGGGTGGTTGGACAAGGTTCGCATTAGGGTTATAAGTTCAGGGCTTTCAAAAAAAAAAATCTAAACCTTATTGTTTTCCAGTTTGAGATTCAAGTTCCTAGGGTTTAGGGTTTGGGAGGGGTTTCAAGTTTTTAGGGTTTCTAGATGATAACTAGGGCAGGGATTGGGATCAAGTGCTAAGGGGAGTGGGAAGTTTGTGAATCTAGGAGGGGAAATTCTGAGGGGATTGGGAGACATGTGATTTAGGGTTTGGGGAAGAAGGGGAGGCCCAAATGGAGTGTGGAGGGGAAAGACTGCAAGGTGCAATTGGGGGGGGGGGGAGGTGTAAGGTTAATAGGAAATAGTACTAACTTGTTTTAGAAAGCCTGAAATAGAGGATGGATGAGTGGAGGCAGACCAGCAGCCCTGCCGAAGGAACTTCCTTTAATCTGAACCCTAAACTCTACCTGATTCCTGCTTGCTGCAACAAACTCTCTTCAACTATTTTGCTCATCAATCTATCTTGTTACAAGCATGGTCTGGTTATTATAGCCTTAGTTACCAACTCCTACTAGGACTTAGCATAAAAAGCAGTATTTAAATAGGACTTCTATTTTAAATAGGACTTCTACTTATCTCATCCTGGACTGATTCAAATAACAATTTTTAAAATAGACTTGGACTCCTAACAAACCACTAGTTGCAACTAGGCCCAGCTGGGCTTGAGTGGGACTACAAATTACCAAAATACTCCTATTGCAAATTATGCTTCTAATGTTGCTGGTTGTTCAGTAGACTGTTAGAGCAAGCCTAGTTATTCTTGCAGGCCTTGGAAATCTTCTTGGGGTGGGTGTGGTTAACTACATCAGCTCTCCCCTTTTTGAAAACATTCGTCTCCGATGAATGGGTGAAGGCTATATACTTCACATACAAATTTGGATCAATCCTTTTGAAGTCGTCCACATGGATCCACGTGCTCTCACTCCTAGGCTTGCCTTTCCACTTAATAAGAAAGGAATGGTAGCCTGGTTGATGTAACTTAGGTTGAGTCCCCCTATAATGGGGGCCCAAGAACCAGACCCAAAAGGCCCAATCCAAAGCTGGTTGAATACCCCCAACCCAATATATATATAAGGCCAAGGACAGCCTAAGGTGGGCTGAAAGAGGGCCCAGACCTACCCATGTTTTGAAGCAAGCCCGGGGGGCCAAACCCACAAAAGGGTATTTTTGTCATTTTTCAATCCCCTGGATCAAGTCCTACTTAGGTGAAATAAATCAGTTATTTTTTTAGAGTCCTTTCCTATGTTTCATTTGTTATTTGGAATCCCAGTGTGAGAGTTATTTTAGAGTTTTAGTTGGTTAGAAGTTTGTTAGTTGTGGACAAGATAAGGTTCTTTATCCAAGGCGGGTTCTTGTCTTTTAGAATTCGTTTTTCATTTGGAAGTTGTTGGTTTGAGTCCTAAGCTATCTTAATTAGCATGTGCTTTTAATGTAACTTAAAGTGTGTTTAGTAAATTCCAATTTAGGGTTATAGTGATTAGATTCCCTTTTAAAGTGTTTGGTCAAGAGTTGGGATCCTTATCTATTCATGCAATGGGCATTTCTCGAACAGTAAGCTCTTGAAAAGCAAAGCCTCTCCACAGCTTATCATTGGGAATGGCTAAAAGTAATTTTCAGATTTTAATGAATGAAAAATATTGAATTGAATGGAGACTTGAGAGGAGTCGTGGGATCCCTAGGAGGGTGACCTGCGGCTGGTTATTGTGTTTTCTGCAATTTCAAAGTTCTCTTCTTCTTCAAGCATTCAATCAATAATTCCAGCAAGCCTTCTCAATCTACAAGTAAGTACAGCAGATCCCCCACCCCTAAGCCATGCACCCATACCCCAGCTCCTCCCCTGATCTGCGCACTATTTCCACCCCCTGACCTTGCTGCCGCACCTGTGCAGCAGCACTCCTAGGCCCCTATGACTTCCCCTGCACCTCCCCTACCTTCCCACGCCCCCATCAGTCCCTCTCCCACTTCCCCTTTACCCCCTTCCCCTGGGTTTCTTCACCCCTGCGGCACCCTCAAAGAATTCTGCCGTTCATCTCTTTCTTAAATCAATTCTGCAGAATTTTAATCTATAAACCCGTAAGTTCTAAATTCCAGATCTGAATTATCTTTACAGCGGACTTTTAGCCTCACTTTGCTAGAAGTCCTGAGCAACCCTAAGAATCCAAGGAAATTACTGAATTACCCCTAGCCCTAGATTTATATCATTTGGTCATTTCCCCAGCCCTTTTAGGGCTCAAGACTCAAGAGAGGTCTAGTTGGAATTCCCTCGGTCCAAGGTTCATGGATTTTTCTTTCTTTCTTTCTTTCTTTTTTTGGATTAGTATTTTATGAATTATGAAATAGTCCTAGTCAGTGTGAGAGTCCCAATTGGAATCCATTTTAAAGTAAGAATCCTTTTGGATTGTAAGGGGCATCCTAGTCTATAAAGGATTACCTAGTCTTAAGTCTTTCCCTCCAATTGTAAGGATATAAATAGCCCACCCTACTTTATCATAAGGGAGTTGAATTGATGAAGAAAATTTTCCTTTTGGAGGCAAATAAGGTCGTGGTCTTCTTAGGAGGGCCACGGCAGATTTAGAAAGAGTTTCTTCTTCAATTCAGCAAGAGGGTCACCCCACCCATCTCCCTTCTTGCCCAAGCATCCCCAACCCCTTCCCCATTCCTGCAGCAGCCTAGAAACCCTCCCCCTTCCTTCTTTCCCTATCACAACTTACCAAGAACCCTTCCCCACCCTGCGGCAACACCTAGAAGCCCTCTCCTTCCCCTGCTACACCTTGGGGCAGCACCCCCACCCTTCCCCCTTCCTCCCAATACCTTGCCACTCCCTCCCTCCTCCCTTCTTTCTTCTTCCCCCTGGATCTAGCAGCAGTAGTAAGAGAAAAGAAACGAAAACCAAGATTCACCCATAACATCCCCAAACCTACCTGCCACTTTCCTTTCAACCCTAGGGTGACTTTGGGTATCTCAAAACCATCTTGTAGAGATTTGTTGAAACCCTAACCATCCCAAAACCAACCCATGCCAAATTTGCCCATTCCTAACTATCTCAAACCATACCCACATGAACCCTAATTCACCACATTCCTTTTACTACTAGCCTTAGCTCATCCTATACCTCTCAACAAAACCTTAAACCCATCCCATATTTATCTATTAACCAAATTGTACAGCCCATTAGAATTTTGTTAATCCCCATCCTTTTCGTTAATCATAATTTTCCCATCCTTAACCATCCCATCTAGGTTTGTTAAAATCTCCCATCTTCAGATTTGTTAATTACTTTGCTGGTTCACAAGAAGAAAGAAAGGATTCTAGGCTAACTCTAATTCTAGGGAAACAATCACAAAACCTTGTACCAGATTTCAGCCTTAATCTCAGTATCTAGGTAGTCTAGGTAGAATCAAGATACCAAGATAAAACAAGATTCTGAACCTTGCACATAATACACTTAGCTTTTGTTGTGTCAATTTTTAAACTTTATTCCTCTATAGCTATTATACCTTTGGTTGTCACCTTTCTTTTCTTCTATGTGGAACCATAGTGCTTCTTCAGCTCATCTGGAACTCTTTTTTGCTCGTAATCTTAGGTGGAGCTGTAACTAGCCTAAATTATAACCTATTGCAACTAAATCTGACCCCTAGATTGAAACCTTGTGGGTTGGGAAAACCTATGCATAGGAAGAAAACATCAGAGTGGGCTGACCAAGGTGGTTGGCTAGCCGCCTTTGAAGCTTAAGTCTAATTCAATTACAGCACCATCCCAGGATGGGGTTTTAGAGCTCCGAGCTATGTAGCTAGAGAGCAATGGGAGAGTGATTGAGCATTATCATTAAATGAGGTAGGTGAAGGGTATTTATAGTAATAACCTGAAGGGCGTGGATCATCGAATCCTCTAAGATGGCCTTGATTTCCTCATGGGTCAACACGTCGAACATCGGTGGCGACCACCCTGACATGTTAGACATTGGTGGGCAGCTGTGTTAGACTAATGAGACAGACTACCAACGCACAGGTTCTCGACTAATTGATAGGCATACCGCTTGAGGTAGATTCGATGGTAGGTCAACATATCGCGTCCTGTCAGTCTCAAGCACCAAACTGGGACCTTGGGTGCTAAGGGAAACCCGAGGACTAAGGAGAGTCCTAGATAGAGAGGGGTTCGTCCAGTAAGAACCCAAACAATTCTAATTGAAACTCGGGGGGGGGGTATGAACTCACTGCCCCAGGCACCAATCATTGGCCTCATCTGATGATTACTACGGTCTTTGTGTGTCACAACCCCATTTGCATCTCAAAGTCTAGGGTTGAGCCTCTTGGAGTGACACCTCTCGACCACAACACGAACATTGACTTGTGCATGTTCTTGGGCATGGGGTCAAGTCCTAGGTCAACCATGAGTCAACTAATCCTTCAAGAACCACCTGCTCCAATCACCGATTCAGGAATGAGCTCTCGTACTTGGCATACTCTGGCATAACATAACCTAAGGGTTCATGTGTCATTTGAGTTGTCATATGACAACTTAAATTCAACTGAAATAAACCAGGTTGAACCGACTATTAACCATGGTTCAACAAAAGTTAAAATGAGCTTAAAGAGAACTAATTATGGGGACTACTATGCTACTAATACTATTATTTGTAGTACTGCTTGGACAGCTTATCCCTGGCCTTCTTGTTGTAGATGTAGGTCTTAGATCTGCTTAAGTTCTCTCCTCCAAAAGGGGTATTTTTTTAAGATGAGTTCCGGGAAGATTCTTATGAGAAAGGAAATTGTTGAGAAAGTCGATTGTGGTAGAATGGCTTATCGATTAATGATCTCAAGCCCTCTATTTATAATTAAGTGGAAAGTACACTATTACAAGGAATAGAATTTTACATGAATACAAACTGTAATTGAACTCGTAGTAGAATCCACACTCCCCCTCAAGTAGAGGCATAGATATTAGTCATGCCCAACTTGCCTACAATGGGAAGGAAATCTCTTTCTTTCAAACCCTTAGTGAAAACATCTGCTACTTGGTTTCCAGATCTTACAAAAGGCATGCAAATAAGCCCTTGTTCCAACTTTCCTTTGACAAAAAACGTGTCAATTTCAATGTGCTTAGTCCGACATGTTGCACCGGATTATTAGCAATACTAATAGCAACCTTGTTGTCACAATATAACATCATATGGTTTGGAACTTGGACTCCAATATCTTGCAGCAAGTCTTTCAACCATAGTAGCTCACAAACTCCACAAACCATCGCTTTATATTCAGCTTCGGTACTAGATAAAGCTACCACATTCTGTTTCTTACTTCTCCAAGTAATTAGATTACTTCCAATAAAGGTACAGTAACCTGAAATTTACTTTCTATTTAGAGATCCAGCCCAGTCTACATCAGTGTATGCTTCTACTTTTAGATTATTAGTGGGTGACAAAAGTATTCCTTTTTCAGGAGTTCCCTTCAAATACTGTAGTATTCTAGTAACAGCCTTCATATGAGCCAAATATGGATCATGCATGAATTGGCTCACTATCCCTACAACATAAGCGATGTCTGGCCTGGTGTGGGACAAGTAAATAAGCTTTCCTACCAGCCTTTGGTATCTTCCTTTGTCCACTGATTCTCCCTCTTTTTCTTTAAGTTTAGCTCCAGCTTCAATAGGGGTATCAACTGCTTTACACCCCAACATTCCCACTTATGACAATAAATCTAGGACATACTTTCTTTAGGATAGGAATATACCTTTCTTTGATCGAGCCACCTCAATCCCTAAGAAATACTATAACTTCCCTAGATCTTTAATTTCAAACTCTCTACCAAGAAAGTCCTTTTACTTTTGAATTTCTTCACCATTATTCCTTGTGATGACAATATCGTTTACATAGACAATGAGAAGTGTGATGTTAGTACCTGACTTCTTGACAAATAGTGTATGATCAGCATTGCTTTGCTTGTACCCAATAGAAGTCATTGCCTTTAGGAGGCGTCCAAACCAGCATCTAGGAGACTATTTTAACCCATAAATTGACCTCTTCAATTGACAAATTTTCCCTGCAGTATTGTCATCGGAGAAACCATGTGGGATTTCCATATAGACTTCTTTCGCTAACTCCCCATGTAAGAAGGCATTCTTTACGTCTAGTTGGTGCAAGTTCCAGTCTTTGTTCACAGCTACAGACAACAGAACTCTGACAGTGTTTAGTTTCGCAATAGGGGTAAAAGTCTCCTGATAATCAATTCCATAGGTCTAGGTAAACCCCTTTGCAACTAGTTTAGCTTTCAACTTGTTGACTAATCCATCCATATTTTGTTTAACCACAAATACCCATTGCAGCCCACTGATTTTTTCCCTAGAGGAAGTGTAACCAGCTCTGAAGTGTCATTTTTCTTCATTGCTTGCATTTCCTCTACCATAGTTGCCTTCCATCTCTTATCAGCATAGGCTTCCTGCCAACTTTTAGGAACAGATACAAATGACAGAGAGGATATAAAAGCATGGTAGGAGTCAGACAAAGAGTTATAAGAAACATATTTAACTATGGGATGTTGAGTACAAGATCCGACTCCTTTTCTCACAGTAATAGGAAGATCAGAAGAAGATACCTCAAGGGGAACAGTAGAATCTGATTCTGGAGCGGAGAACCGAGGTGGTAACGTGTCACCTTTCTCCCCTGCTTTAGCCGGTTGTAATTCTTCCTCTGATAAGTCTGCATCTCCTTATTCTGGTCAATCTGGTTTTGAAAGACCTCAACAGTGTGCCTCACTGGAGTGGTCTCCCCCTGGCTAGGTTCTTCACATGGTTCAAAAAATGAGGCGGTATGATTAGAGTCCTCGTATATACTGACTGAAGTCTTCCCCTATTCAGGAAACTATTATTGAACTCTTAAGTTGTGTTGGTGTTTGATAGGAAGATCTAAAGCTGGAAAGAACACCTCTCCTCTAAGACTCTCTCCCTGGAGAGGTGTATAGTAAGGGCAAGACTCATTAAAAATTACATCCATGGATATAATGGTTTTCCTGGAAGGAGGATGATAACATTTGTACCCTTTCTGAGTAGCAGAATACCCCAAAAATATGCAGCGTAGGTCACGGGGAGCTAGCTTACTCTGTTGGGCTGTGATTCTGGCATAACACACACATCCAAAAATCTTTGGGGGAATAATAAAAGAAGAGGCTCTCTAGAGAATCTCATTAGGACATTTAAAACCAAGTATCCTACTGGGCATCCTATTCATAAGGTAAGAAGCAGTGAGTATAGCATCACTCCAGTATTGGTCAGGTACATTCATAATAATCAATAATGGAACGGGCTATCTCTAAAAGATGTCGTTCTTCCTTTCGGCAACCTCATTTTGGGTAGTCGTATCAACGCAATTGGTCTGGTGTATTATGCCGAGTCCAGAGAGATATCTCTAAAATTCACCATCAATATACTCTGTACCATTGTCACTGCGAAGGATCTTCATAGTGGCATTGAACTGAGTTTTAATCATATTATGAAAATCACGAAAACATCGAAAAACCTCATTTTTTTGTTCTAAAAGATAAATCCATGTAAACGAGAGTGACAATCAATAAAAGTAACTAAGTACCTATGGCCAGTAATAGACATACGTCAGCAGGGACCCCACACATTAGTATGAATAAGCATAAAAGGAATATATTTTCTATTATGAAGAGAAGGTAAATAAGTAGAACGAGTCTACTTCGCAAAAATGCAGGCTTCACAAAAAAAATTATCCTCATTACAAGAAGAAACCAAATCAGGAAATATTTTCTTAAGAGTTCCTAGAGGGGGGTGACCTAGCCTACAGTGCCACTGATGAAGGTCTGATATACCGAATGGACCGGATTAGAAGATATAGTCAGGGCAGAAGCAGATCCTCCAATCGGCTCGAGCAAATAAAGTCCATTGTCTAATTTACCACGTCCAATCTCCTTCCCCGTGTCTAGATCCTGGAAGACACAGTAAGATGGGGAAAAAATCACTTTACAATCAAGTCATGTGTAAGACTACTGATAAAGAGCAAGTTAGTAGAGAAAGAAGGAACATGTAAAACTTTAGACAAAGAAAGTGATGGAGAATGCTGAATGGTTCCTTTTCCAACAATGGAAGAATAGGAGCCATCAGCAATTCAAACTTTATCCTTTCCAGATTTTGGAGAATATTGTAAGAAAAAAGAGGATAAACCTGTCATATGATCTGTAGCTCCTGTAGCAATGATCCAAGGAGTAGAAATTGAAGAAACTTAAAAGCCTGTAAAAGTTTTACCTGAAGTAGCAAGGTAGGAGTTGGTATGGGTAGTAGTGGAAGCAGTGGTAGAGGCTTTACCGGCAGTAGAAGACTGTAGAATACGTCGCAGACTCGCAGAGTAGCTAACTCCTCCTGTGAAAAACCAACGTCTGCAGAGGGTGTGGTGGCAACTGTCTCAGAAAGATTAGCTTTTGGTTTTCCCTTTCTTTGTGCTCTTTTTTGCTCAAAATCAGCAGGCTTCCCATGGTTTGTATGATATGGTTTGTGGTAGTGCTCACACTTGACAATCTCCTTAGTCGGATCAGATTTAATGTGAACAGATTGTAAGGTTGATTTCTCCATAATAGGAGTATGAAGCATGGCTAATCAACAACTTTCCTCACACTGAACAGAAGCATAAGACTATTCTAGTGTAGGAAAGGGAGAACGACTTAATACTTGCACTCTGATCTGATCGTACTCCACATTCAAACCTGTCAAGAAGTTATATACCCGAATTTTATCAATGTGCTTCCTATAAGTAGTCACATCATCTCGGTTAGTGGGGTGATAATCCCCATAATGATCCAACTCCTGCCAAAGAGATCGCAACGTGGCATAATATTGAGCCACAGTTAGTTCTTTTTGGGTAGTCTCATGAAGCTTCTTTCGTAGCTTATAAACATGTGCATCATTCCCCAACTGTCCATATGTTTCAATAGTAGCCTTCCAGATTCGGGCTGCAATATCAAGTAATAGATATCCACGAGCAATATTTGGAATCATGGAATTCAAGAGAAATGACATAATAAAAGAGTCATTCGAGATCCATTTATCCTATAAAACACCTATGGTAGTAGGTTTGATAGTGGTACCCGTAATGTGTCCAACAAGGCCTCTTCCAGCAATAGTTAGGTAAGTAGAGCGAGACCATATCAAATAATTTATTCCATCAAATCTTACCGAAAGAGGATGAAGAGTGGGGTAATGTTCGGAGCCAGTGGGAGAAGTAGTACCATCAGTGGTTGCCATGTTGAAAGAATTGTTTGCAGTTCTTCAATCTTCACCCCTTCAAAGTAACTGAAATGTCGCAGAATGCAATAGCGAAACCACCCAAACAAATGATAGAATTCAAAAAATGCTTATAAAGAATACCATTTTTTTCTTCTTTTCTTTCCTTCCTGACTTTTTTTTTCTTGTCTTCTTTTTTTTTTGGAAATTACAACTAAGTCCCTAGAAAAGCAGAAATTACAAATAAGTCCCTGGAAAACTGAAATTAAAAATAGGTCCCTGAAACTATGCAAATTCACAAATAGGTCCTTGAAACTATTTTAATTTGCAAATAAGCCCCTGAAAAAGATCAAATTACCAAAGAAGCCCCTGAAACATCGTATTCTGTTTCTTTCTGTTTTTTGGGCTAATAGACATGTAGTAAGGAGGGAAAACAAAACCTGAATATGGTTTGAAGAGATTCAGATGAAATAGGCTTAATTCAAGGGTTGAAATAAGAGATTTAGACGAAAGAATCAGATGAAACTCACCATTTGAGATGAAAAATCGATGGCGGTATTCTGAGATTCACAAGAATCAGCAGGAATGGATGCGATTCTGTTTGGCTTCTCTTGAAGCAGCAGAAAGCAGCGGAGCAGCAACAAACAGCGGTAAGTAGCGGCGACAAGCAGCGGCAAGTGGTTCTCTTCCTCTCTCTCCTTTTCTTCTTTCCGTCTGTTTTTGTTGTTCTTGCAGATTTCTGTCCAAAACTGAAGAACGATAGGTGCAGAAAATTTCAGAGAATTGAGATTTCTGCGATCGTTGCAGAAAATTCCTGCGATGGTTGCAGAATTACGGTTGCAGAAGAGCGAGAAAATCTACGATGGGTTTTGGAAAAAAAAAAAATCTGGGATGGGTTTTACGGTTGCAGAAGAAAGGGAAAATCTGCGATGGGTTTGAAGAAAAAAATAGAAGAAGATCCTAATCGAATTTAGGCTCTGATGCCATGTTGAGAAAGTCGATTGTGGTAGAATGGCTTATCGATCAATGATCTCAATCCCTCTATTTATAATTAAGTGGAAAGTACACTATTACAAGGAATAGAATTTTACATGAATACAAACTCTAATTGAACTCCTAGTAGAATCCAACAGGAATTTGTATAGTAAACTAATCAAATTTGTTGGTCAAGGGTTTTTCTTAGAATCATCATATGCAGAATCTGTCTGCAAAATTTTATAAAGTTGCACAACTTCTCCCGTTTGTGTCTGTATTCATGTTTAATAAGCATGTTTTCTTGACTTAATCCATGACAGACACATCCAGATTGAATCTCTCCTAACTTTTTTTTTTTTAACTGTCTATTCCTTGTTTGTCCTAGGTCAAAGGACAGGGCATTTATGCATTTGTTACCTTGTCTGAGGGTGTTCCTTACAGTGAGGAACTCAGGAAAAGCCTTGTAACTGCAGTCCGGAACCAGGTTTGGATCTTTCCTCATTAACTTGATAACATATTTTTTAACTGAACTATCTAGATAGAGCAAAATGACCTGTTTGATTTTTATTTTTTTTTTCTTCTTTTTTCCTCTCATATTACTTGGCTTATGCTTCTTGATTGGAAAATGGAAAAGGCTGGAGGAAGTTTTAATTCACCGAAGCATATAATTTTATTAAGACTCAATGCTCCTCGCTTAAGGTCCTCATTTCACATTTTAATAAAAGATGAAAAGAGAATATAGTTGAAGGGAATTATTTTCCTTTAGGATTGTTTTTGGTGTTTTTTTTAGTGGGGTGGGGGGAATAGGGGGTCTGGAAAGATACATAGAGAGCTTGGTTTGAAAATTTTGTCTTTTCCTGCTTTAATCTTTCTAGTTTAAAGGTTAGGATCTTTCAAGAAAATTGGGAAGGCACAATTTGTTGTGCCTCATCTCTACAATTTATTTTAGTAGCTTTATATGATGTTTCATGAATAAATTGTTTATTAACAAAGAAGAGAAAAAGAAGGATACCACATACAATGCCATGCTTTACATAGAGGAGCAGTGGCTTGAACAATAGAAAGGGAAAACCCCAAAAAGTGACTAAGACTTTCTAGAGTGGCAGCATTAGAAGAGGGAGTAGCCTAAATCTTAGCATTGGCTTCAAATGGAGGATCAAGATTGTATGCTGGTGCTGCCTGTGCTTCCCATAGTTGGGATTGCACCCCATGGCAAATGTTATATCTCGATTGTCAAAATAATCATGTGGAGAATTCTTCCACATTAAGTTAAGAAAACCAGGAAAGAACCCCAGTTGAACCAAAATATTTTCGTTGAACTGAGAGCAGTTACTCCCAATTTCACATTCCAACTTCCAAGAACTCCAGTTCCTGTAAACCCACTCTCTGGAAGTTTCCCTTCAAAGTGGCTCAAGCTCTGACCTAGTTCACCATCTTTGTCATCTTCCTGATTGATTATGTGAGATTCCCTTCAACCAATTCAAGCTGAGGTGAAGAACTTTCAGCTTCTTCAAGTTCCCTAAGCTCGGAGGAACTACTCCATGGAAGAGATTTCAACTGATTGTAACCTGCTGGAGCTTGAGGTAGACCACCAATCTCACCCAGAGTTCCGCCAGAAACGTTTATCCCACTAAGAATAAACCTCCTGAGAAGAGTTTGCCCTTTCAGGCTCCCAACCAGAGGTGGGTTGCTTAAAGTTCTTTTTAAGATAGATCCCAAATTCAAGAGAAACCGAAGGAAAGAAACGATGGTTTCTGTGAAATATTTGAGGGGTTTTTCCTTATCGTTTTTCTGGTTTTAGCACGAGAGAGAAAGAGGGAGATTTGTTCTGGGAGTTGTTTTTGTTGGGGATTTGCTAGATGCTTGTTATCTCCTAAATAATTGCTCAAATCTCAATGGCATCTCTTTCTTCCCTTTGGGCGTCACAGAGCGGAAGAGCCTGCCGAGGTAACTGAAGGAAGAGAGTAAAGGGGAAATAGTGGAATTAGAGTTGTAAGGTGGGTTAGGAGAGTTATCTGAAATGTAACTGAAGTTTTGTTATGTGATGAGTAATGGCATCGTTCTCGTCAGTGAAATACTCGCAGACGGTTCCATGAGGAGCTGAGTCTTAAACGTCGTCAGGGGAAGAGAGAAAGTGATGTAAATCATTTCTAGGGGCAGGAACCTACGGCAGTATTCCCAGCTGGGGCATTTTTGTCATTTTGGTAAATTGTGTGGATTCCCAAGGTTAGGGTGCCATTGCAGCATGTTAGTAGGACCCTAGATATACTCTTGTTTTTCGATTTGAGTCATTATTTTCTAAGTTAGGGTATGATTCCTAGGTTATGTAGGAATCCCCTAGTTCATTCTGTTAGGATTCCATATCTATTCTTAGATTCCAAATTGTATCCTCCTAGAGTGAGATATGATAGCATCCTTATTTGAGTTAGAATCTTTAGTCAAGTAAGAGCCATACTTAGTATTGGATTGCAAGTTAGGATCCAAGTTGGGTTCGTAAGTCCTAATGTGTTTCCTTTTAGAGGCTATAAATAAGCCTCCATTCTCTGTAATTGACAAGTTGAATTTGAGTAATAAAATTCATCGAGAGATTGGAGGAAATAAAGTCATGGGCTTCCTTGGGGAGGCCAACGGCAGCCATTAGAGTGTTATTTCTGCAGTTTTCTTCAAGCGCCCGTGTTACTTCTTCAACTCCATCAGCTCCTTCCCATCTCCAAGTGAAGAACACCCCTAGCACCGGCAAGCTTCCCCACCCCTTCTTACCTGCAGTAGCACCAAAAGCTACCTCCTGTAGTTCCCCATTCCCCAGCCTCCATAACCTCTCTTCTTCTCCTTATAGTATTGTGATAGGACCCTGGAATTAGGCCATGTGCAGGGGGGAGAGAGAGAGAGAGAGGCTACGTCTGGGGGTTATAAATAGGGAGAAATCATGAGAAGAGGTCATCGGGAATTTTGTTGTGTGAGTTAGGGCAGCCTCTGGCTGAGGACGCCATTTGGTGTTGGGGGTGACTGGCACAATTAAAACCAGGAGATGTTGTTCATTTCTCTGTTTTGCTATTGAATTCCGTTGTCAATTTGAAGGTTCTTATCAGATTGCACCAACCCCTAGGCTTCAGTCCTACTGTTAGTTTCTTAATTAAACCATATTTCCTTCAGTCTGAAAATTTTCCGCACTTCATCTTCTTCCTTGGGAAATTCTGCAATTCATCTTCAACCTTTAGACCTAAAACCTAGCTCAACCTAAACCCTCAACCAAACCCCAAACCCACTTAGTTTTATCATCCCTTAGACCTAAAACGCTACTTCCCCCTCCAATTCCTAACCCTAGCCGACACCCCTAAGTCCTACACCAAGTAGGCTACCTCAATTTGAACCCTGAGCATTAGAACCTGACCTGAAATTACAAAGCAACAGTCTTATCCCTAACCTAACTGAACCCTAGAATTCATTAACACTCTAAATTCCAGATCTAAGATCACAATTACAGCAAGGTTTCAAGCTCTAAAATCCCAAGTCTGTCAGCCCTAATCCTGGCTGAATCCTTCTAGACCTTTGCCTAACCCTTGTGAACCCTAAAACCATCCAAACCCCAGCCACCAAAGGTGTTCGCAGCCCTAGAAGACTGCTGATTCTCAAGAGCAAAGATCCTGGAGTGAACTTGATTCTATGGAAATAATCCAACTACTAAACCCTAGAATTTGGTTCTCATCAGAACGCCAATTGATGTCGGAGTTGATTGCTTCCAACCCTTAATAGACCAATTCCCGCTCATCGTTGTGGTGAGAAGTGGAAGAGACGAGAAAGATGAAACAGAAGACTTGAAGACATTGAAGGGCTATAGAACCATGTAAAGAAGAAGCCACTGGAAAGAGAGTAGATTTATGGGTATGAGGTGAAATCCAGAGATTTCATCCCTACTATAAAAAGCGTTAAACATTTGAACCATGACTCCATAAATGTATTTTTAGGATTAAACTACAAATTTCATTCCAAAGATTCAGGCTAACCAAACAGTTAATTTATAAACCATGACTCCATAGATTTGAAATCTGTAGATTTTTTAAATCTTCAAACTCAAGTGACCAAACAGGCCCTAAAGTTATTCCTATTCATCTTAACTCAAAGTTCTGTAATACTTGAAGCATTGAGCTGCTAGTGACAGCATACTCTGTTCGAATTTGTTTCTGAACAAAAAGTTAAGCCTGGTTTGAAGCATTTTTGTGTCTACTATTTTTTTCCTTCATCATTCTCCTTTAATTTGACAATTGAATTATTTATGGTTATTTTGTGTGCAATGAATAGATTCTTCCCCCACCCCTTTTTCTTGGTTAGGTTTCTTTTTTTCTTCTTTTACCCTTGAAAAAATCTAAAATCTTATTGTAACCAGAATGGTTAAGTAAGAAATTCTAAGTTTGCTTTTTCACCCTTTTAAGATTTTCTGTTGAGGCTACATTAGGTTATTTCACATACAAATCTGTATTAAATAACTTTGTGAACTTTTTGAAAAACCGTCTTTTAACTCTTGGGAAATGAAAGAGTGTTAAAACTGCTTATTTTAAACTTTGGGATTCAATGAGCTTTGGCATCAGAAGCTGGCTGGCTGTTTTATCCTATATTTGGTGGTCATGCCTAAGGAAGGCTTGCATCATAACTTGCTTGGGTGATTGGAGCATCCATTACCCAGTAATTGTTGAAACTTACGACTCAAGCTGAAACTATGTGAGCGGTGGTTTGTATGTCAGATTGGTGCATTTGCTGCTCCTGATAAGATTCATTGGGCACCGGGTCTTCCAAAAACAAGGAGCGGAAAGATAATGAGAAGGATCCTTAGAAAAATTGCATCTAGACAGCTGGATGAACTTGGTGATACGAGCACTCTTGCTGATCCGGGTGTGGTTGATCAGCTAATTGCACTCAGCGATCGTTAAGAGGGTCTGGATTTCAAAAGGTCAGAGGAGAGGCCAGTTTCAGGATCATTCTTAACCATGCTTCACGACCGGGTCTCATTTTGTCATGGGTGTTATTTATTGGATCCTACCATAAGTTAGTATAATAGATGTGATCAAGGGAATGTTGTACTTAATGAAGGTGTATATCTTCGAAGTAATTTTATTTTAACAAATTCTCGAATTGAAGCTTAAAAGGTATTTATCTACGGTTAATTTGGTTTCTTAATTTTGTTTACAAGCTCCTAATTGAATAGCCCCCCCCCCCCCCCCAACCATCCATACCCCATTCCCTTCCATCCCCTTCCACAAACAACAAAAAGGAAGAAAAAAAATTTCCTTGTCCTACAGTAATTAAAACCGATTTATTTGTTTTAAAAAAAATTGCTTTTAATAGTTTTTTTTCAGTGCCAATTTTTTTCCGTCCAACAATTTTTTTATTCAATTATCCTTATAATAAAGTCCTTTTTATATTTGATTTAGTTATCATTCTTCATATTTTTTAACATTTACTCTTATAAATGTTAGTTTCTCCATAATTTACTCCTAGAGAAGACTTTACGAATTAAATAAAAGAAGGGTTAATGAGAATGAACGTTTCTCCATAGTGCCAATTTTCAAAGAAAAAGATTTATATGTGTTTACTAATCCTTTGTTCTTAGTTGTTTTCCCAACCATCCAAGTAAAGAAATTTCCTACCACTTGCTCTAATCATAATCCAATCCTCATCACAACCCCCCCCCCCCCCCCTTCCCAAGTGTTGTGGCAAAAAACTCTTCCACTACCACGTTGCTTGGCATCTACAGCCCACTTTCTTTGATGATGTCAATTCGACTTGGGAAGCAATTTTATCCCAACCTTTTGTTGGTAAATTGGCCTCCCTCTCCCATTTCCTCCATAAATGGAATAAAATGGAGTTTGATAATGTCAAACAAATTTTCTCTAATCTATCCACGGAAATTGATATTGTTATAAAATGGACCAAACCCAGATTAGGAGCGTACTTTGGAAGAAAAAAAAATCCTCTTGTCATGGGCTCTAAACTTTGAAGAGATGTTCCAGTTCCAGAAGTCCAGAACCATGTACATCTCGAATGGTGACTGTAATACCAAATTTTACCATCTTACCTCAAGAGTACACACCCACAAGAGACAGGTCAATTTTGTTGAAACTAGTGATGGGACTGTTTTTGAGCGCCATGAAATTGCAAGGTTTTCGCAAATTTCATGCAAAACCTATATTCCACCTCTAACCCTCTAGACCCCTCCTTCGTAGAAACTATTTTTCCATTTTTGCTTTTGCAGGGGGATCTGCTAGGGATCTTCGCAACCAACCCTCGAGGAGGTTAAGGAAGTGGTGTTTTCTTTTGGTCCGTACAAGCTCCTAGAAGTGATGGCTTTAGTGCATCCTTTTACTAGAAAATTTGAGAACTAGTGCATATGGATGTTGATGAATTTTGTTACCTTATTCTTGGTTTATTCTTTTGTTCCTTGGGGGTGTTAACCACACTTTACTCTGTTTTATTCAAAAAAAAGTTAGCCCAAGGTTTGCGTCGGATTTCAGACCTATTAGCCTATGCAATGTCAATTACAAAATTTTGGCTAAAAAACTTAAACGTGTTGCCTACTATCATCTCTCCTTTGTACCCAAGAGACATATCACTGACAAATGACAATATCTTCCTGACTCATGAAATATTTCATTTATGAACCATACCCGTGGGGAAACTGAATATATTGCGTTGGAACTTGACATGTCCAAAGCCTATAATAGGGTTGAATGGTCGGTTATCAATAATTTGTTTTCTTTCCTAGGCTTTGACCAACAATGGTGCACCTTAGTGAACAAATTTATCCTCTTCCTTTTTTTCTATTAAGGTTAATGGTAGCCCTTATCGTTGGTTCATTGGTTCAAGAGGGCTAAGGCAAGGTTGCCCTCTTAGCTCGTATTTGTTTCTCCTAGTTATGGAAATTCTAACCGGGCTGTTTAATGAGTACATGGCTCTTAATTTATTTAAGGGGGTTAAGATGCTAGAAATGCTCATGAAATTTTCCACTTATTCTTTGCAAATGACACTTTTCATTTTCTATAGGGCGGAAAATGATGATATTCTCACACTTAAGTCAGCCCTCGAACTCTTCTCGAATTTAACTGGGCAAGAAATTAATTTTGAGAAAAGTGGGGCTTTCTTTAGTAGAAATGTTAGTAGACAAAATCAGGCCCACATCTTGTTGATGCTAGGTATTTATGAGTTAAAAAAGGATGTTGTTTATTTGGGTACTAATTTTCTTTAAGGAAGGGCACGCAGAAAAATTTAACCTTTTCACTTAAGAAATTTAAAGCTCAATTTGCTGCCTATAAAGCTAGCTCTCTATTCTTTGTAGGAAGAGAAGTTCTTATCAACCATGTGCTACAACCTTTATCTCTGTATCATATGCAATGCTTCAGATTCCCTAGATCCATGTGTAAACAATTTAATTCTTTTTGCCAAAGATTATGGCTTGACAATCCTAATCAAAATAAATAGCTTACTCTCATCCCATAGGACAAGTGCTGTCACCCAAAATACATTGGGGGACTAGGCTTCCTAAGAATAGAGGATTTCAATACAACACTTCTACTCAAACAGGAATGCAGATTGATTAGTGAACTGACAACCTTATGGGCTGCAACCTTCAAAGCAAAGTATTTTCATATGAAAAAAAAATGGGTCTTGGCCCTGGAAGAGCATATGTAGTATCATCCCACAGTTAGAATTAATGGCGAGTAAAACTTTTTTCTGGTTTGACCCATGGCGAAAGAACTCACCTAGCATCTCTAAAGCTGAACCTGAAACTAATATATGGTTTTTGGAAATCACTGTTGCTGAAATGGTAAGAAGTATCCAGTGCAAATTTTCAATCTTTCTCTCAAGCCTCACAAATTTTCAATCTTTCTCTCAAGCCTCACAAATTTTCAATCTTTCTCTTTAGAACTTTCAGTTTCTAGTGCAAATGATCGATGGGTATCATTAATTGCATCCAATGACAAGTTCTGTGCCAAATTGGCGGGGTGAGCATTGTTGAAACAAAGATACCCACATGATTACAATGACTTTACCGTGTGGTGAATTTTTTTTGGAAAATTACCACTTCACCTTCGACTTAAAACTTTCTTTTGACGTCTTGTGAGTGCAGGGTTACCAATTAAGTCTGCCTTATCACAGTGGTAAGCACGAACCTTGTTTGTCACCTATGTGGCAACAAGGCAAAGACGATTTGACATGTCTTCATCTCATGCAAATGGAACAAAATAATATGGGTTGCGGGACCAATTGGACTAAGAACGGGCCACTTGGCCCATCGCTCAATCTTGCATTTTTGCAACAGCTTTCTAACTGATACACAGCTAGATATGAAAACAAATAAGTGGTTTTTCTCCATCTTTATAATAACTTGTTATTTTCTTTGGAAGGAAAGAAATAGAGTTATCTTTAACAAACAAAAACCAAACCACACATGGTACTAGGTACTGTCACTAAATGGATAAATGAGCTTAGATTATGTCATTCTAATCACATTGATGCAGATCAACCACCACCGAATGAAGCCAGCTATGAAGATTGGCCATTGCAAGAAGTTGATAACAATATACATATAAACACAATACACTAACCCACTTTGTTGTGTGTAGGGGTATTTAATAGATTTATGAATAGTGCAGGATGGTGTGTGGGGACTGTAGAAAATAGGTGCATTCAATATATAGGCGCTAGGTGAATGACAAAGGTGGAAGCTTGGAGGCTTAACTGGGGGCAATTCGACAGGATTTTACTATGGCAACATCTTTGTGCATTACACTACATCAAATATGGTGCAATCAGGATGACGCTCTACACCTGCTTCCCAAACCATGTCGAGCTTGGCCAATAACCTTAGCACCACTTTTGATCAACATCTTGACAACCTATGTTGGAGCATGTTTTTGTACCTTTAAATCTTCATCACTATTAGTTAGCTTTACTAACTTAGTTAATTTTTTACATCCGACTTCAACCCTTATCGCCCAATCAGTTGGCTCTTCCCCTCACAGACAACAAAACTTCCGCACCCTTATCGCCCTTTGGGCTCTTTGGGGATATTATAATACGGTTATCCACTCTTTCAGCCCCAAAGCATCAGGATGTCATGCTGCGTTTACAACTTGCGATCCACGAGTTCGCCCCTCCCCCCCTCTTTATTTCCCTAGCAAAAGGTCTCCTCTCACCAGATGGGAGCCGCCACCTCCAGGAAAGATCAAACTTAATGTGGACGGCTCCTCCTTTAATCATTCAACACGCTTAGGAATTGGTGGACTTGCATATGACTTTTCTCATCAGGTGGTGTTTGCTTTTGGCCAAGGCACGGGCTGTCAAGCCTCTCTTATAGTTGAGGTGCAAGCGATTCGACGAGGCCTGAGCATCGCTCTTGACTTCCAGATTTCTCATATCCAAGTGGAAAGCGACAACCAATCGCTTGTTCTCTCTCTCTTGCGAATCCAACCTCCTATAGTAGCTGGAAAGTCTCTCACCTAATAGCCAATATCCGCAGACTCGGCGCGTCCTTTTCCGATGTTCCTTCTCATACATCCCTCGTGAAGCAAATTTTGCAGCCGATGAACTTGCAAAAGCAGCGGCCCTTTCACAGGATTGGTTCATGTACGTTTCTCCCCACCCGCCCTTTTTAACTTGGAATTTGGTATTTGGCTCTTTAATGTACAAGATCCCACGAGAATTTTAGTTAAATAAATAAAGCATTTATTTCCAAAAATAACAAATTAAAAAAATAGTTAATTGGGCGGCAAATAGGATTGGGAGCAGTGCAACTGTGCAACTCTTATTTGTGAGGACACTTGTGCCTCACACAAAAAAAATAAAATTCATTCTAACCCAAATGAAGAGGTAACCTAGAACGACTCTTGCCAAGGGAGGAATGATTCGTTGATATTTTATGGGTGGTGGCTTGACGGCTCTTCATTCCCATGCGTTTCTTTGATTCGAAACCTTTCATTCCCTTCCCTTCTACATCATGCACTTTCTTGCTTCCGTTGGAAGCTTTGGGGTGCCTCTTTCTAAATGTCGAGTCAAACTGACGTTGGGTGGTAGTGGTGAGGAGATTCAAAAGAGGCACCTTTCCTTCCCTCTCTCGGCGAGGCTGTTCTCTCATAATCTGTATTCGTGGTCACTTACCACGAAGCCTCTCTGTTTCTCTCTCTCTTCCACCATCTTTTTCTTCTGCTGTTACTGTTTACATTTGAAATTTGTTGTATTTCTTATACATGAAAGGGTAAGAAATAGGAAATGAGTTGCTCTTCACCGTTATCAGTTTATCAGATGGTTCTTTCTTCTATCCCGTCTCATCATCCTCGGTCGAGTGCCTCTGTTTTGTCTGCGAAACTCACGACTTCATCAGATTGTCGTGGTGGCCGTGATAGTTTCCTTGCCGTTCGCCCTGTTTCTTCGTATTATCCGCGCTCTTCTTCTTCTTCTGCTACTACTTGCTCCTCCCCTGTCGGTATGCCAATTTCTCGGTCCATGACCTCCCGGAAAGGCCGACGGAGGTTCTCCACACCCATATCGGCGGTCTTCGAGCGGTTCACGGAACGGGCAATTAAGGCTGTAATATTCTCACAGAGAGAAGCCAAGGCTCTGGGGAAAGACATGGTGTTTACTCAACACCTGCTGTTGGGCTTGGTCGCAGAGGATCGCTCGCCTGATGGATTCCTTGGATCTGGTATCACGATTGACAAGGCCCGGGATGCCGTTCGCAGCATTTGGACTGACGATGATTATGGTGTTGCGTCTAACGACTCATCCGTTAGCCCTTCTTCTTCCACCCATATTCCCTTTTCTATTAGCACAAAGCGTGTCTTCGAAGCTGCCGTGGAGTATTCGAGGAGTATGGGCTATAACTTCATTTCCCCGGAACACATTGCTATTGGACTTTTCACTGTCGATGACGGTAGCGCTGGTCGGGTCCTCAAGAGGTATGCCTGGCTTTCATCACTATTAATCACCGTTTTACCTAATTTACTGAAAAAAGAGGATCTTCCTCAAGAATTCAACCATGTGGGTTGGAAATATTCCTCTCCACGTAGGTAGAGGATCCAGATTCCTTTTTATTCAATACTCAAATTTGTGCTCTACCAAATGGAGGTTCTACAGTTGTGCTTATACATAATATGTTAGAGACTTCATCTAACTTGGACTCCAAGGTGGTTTCTATTCAAAATTAGAAGCTAACTCAAAATAGAAACTACTTGACTTAAACTAAGTCACTTAAAAACTCAAAGTGAATATAAGAAAGATCATTCTGCCCTTATAACTTAAGTTGGAGAAGATTTACATAATTGGACCAATTAAACTAATTAATTCACCTTTTTTCGTACTTAGTATAGATGTTAGACTCTTGGGGCCGTAGAATTGGCCCATCACCATACAAATGTATTGAGCAAAGGCCCAACACCCATATCTATACACTAGGTTGATCTTAAAGGAAAAGAGGCCAGTTCAGTGCTGGGTTGGCATCACTCTACTGATCTCACAAGAGAGACCTAATCTCATGCACTTGGAGGTTCCTTACCAATGCTGAGAAAACTATTCTCGAATAAACAACAAAGCTAACACAAGCCTTAGCTTAAAACTGTATTTTGTTAATATATGAATCTATAAAAATGCGCAGGGTGGATTAAGTGGAGAGATGGTGCGGGGACTTGTGTGATTGACATATTCCTTTGAAGCTCAAAGGAAAATTCTATAGGACCGTTGTACGACCAGCTATGTTGTATGGTGCAGAGTGCTGGGCTGTTAAGAAGCATCATATAAATAAACTAAGTGTAGATGAAATCATGAAATGAGAATGCTAAGTTGGATGAGTGGCAAAACTAGGAATAGTAAGATAAGGAATCAATCATATTAGAGCTTTGTTGCTGTGGTATCTCAAATGACTTTCTCAAAGCTTATCACTGAATGTTACTGTGGTATCTCAAATCATCATATCATTTGAGAAAGTCATTTGAGATACCACAGTAACATTCAGTGGAGGCCTGTAAATGCCCTTGTACGAAGAGGTGATTTAATCCAGATTGTAAGAATTAGAAGAGCTAGGGTCCAACCTAAGATGACCTTAAGAGAAGTTATGAGAAATGATATGCATAGCTTAGGCCTTATATCTAGTATGGCCTTAAATAGAGCTGATTGGAAGGCAAGAATCCATGTAGCCGACTCCATTTAGTTGGGACAAGGCTTCTTCTTGTTGCAATTTGTGAACATGTGTAGGGGCTTGTTTATAGCCTTGTAGTTGCATTCCTAGTTATACTGGAATAGGACATAAAATTGAAATCTTACTCTAATAATAAGTACTATTTTAATTAATGTTTATCAGGTCCCTGTTAAGGTCTATTTAATTAATGTGTATTAGGTTCTTGGTAAGCTCTATTTTAATTAATGTTTATCAACCTTAAGAGATCTTAATTTAAACTAAATAAATATCCTATTTTTGTACTTGACCTAGACATTAAACATATGGGCCATAAAATAGGCCCATGGCCACATAAACATGTGAAACAAAGGCCCTACCCCAATACCTATCAACCTTAGTTGATTTCAAAGGAAAAGAGGCAATTTGGTGCTGGACTTGCATTAATGTCCTTACAATGACTTAACAATGACAGTCTCTTTGCGAGTGACCTCTTTATGAATTCAGAGGAAGTCAACTTAAGTTCTTGGAGAACATCCACATAAACTTCCTTCTCAGTTCATAATGGAGAAAAACATTTTTAGATCCCAGCCCATGTTGATGCATTTGAAAGAATAACTAGACAAGATTCAGCTTTGTCACAAAGTGCAAAGGTATCATGTAGTCAATTCCATGTGTTTTAAGTAAACCTCTTTGCAACCAATCTTGGTAAGGACGTCAATTCAATATAATACTGGTATTCAATATGGTACCAGATATATTTGCCTCATACAGAACAGTACAGGTATGTCACAGATGTTGTCATGTTGTATCATATTTATTCAGAAGAAAGCTGTGTTGATATTTAGTACAATATAGGTACAGTATGGTTCATTTGTACCATATTGATGCTGTATAAAATATGGAAACACTACAGGTGTGTTATGCAAATACCAATACCATACATAATCTATTCGGTATGGACAATATGGTATAAGCTGTGCAATTGTAGTTCCAATAAACAGTAATGGGTTCATACTTTAAGGAAAGGTATGTGATGTAGCCCTAGATTGAATAGGATTAACTGGGGAGTAGGGGCCAGTCTTTCCGGATCTCAATTCAAAAGTTAGGGTTTTAGGGTTTGAAGATTTTGGGGTAGTTGATCGGGGGATGGTTGAACGTGTGTTATAGTGGTTAGATGGGCATGACTTGTAGGAAACTTAGGTAATGATGTATGGGGATGATTTCTAATGTTTGTGATAGTTTTAAAGGTTAAATTAGTGTAGATCTAAGTTTGAAATTTGGGTCTTTTGGAGAGTACGAAAATAGAAAGAGAAAAGGGGAGTAGGGTGATGCTGTATCAATAAGCATGTTTAGTTGGTTCTAGTCAATCCCAAAAGAAAAGCTTCAATAGGATTTGGTCCAACAAGAGTTGGACTTAATTAAGTATTTTATTTCAGTTTTAGTTATAGTCTTTTAGATGTTTTAAAATTCCTATGTAAGAGTGAGTAGACTTTGGTTTGAGTTCTATTGAAGATTTTGGTTTCAACTAGGATTTGTGTTTTATTTCCTTTAAATTTAAATTTCAGATTGAATAGAATGAATTGAGCTATGTTTATGAGAGTCTGTGTATCTGGTGTGCGAGTGTGAGCACTCTCTCCCCCCCTTTCCTACTTCTCTCTTGTGCAATTTCTTATTCTTCTTGCTATTCTTCTAATTCCCCCCTTCAATTACTGCCCACCATTGCAGCCCTATCCTGGGCTTGTGTCCATGGTTTGACATCTCGGTCTCGACCCAGATCTTTGCCAACTAAAAAACCAAGATCTGGTATTTTTTCCTATCTCAGCTTGAGTGTGCTTGAGGGCCCATCTTGTGTGGGTTCTAGGGCTCACTTTGGGCTGGAGTTGAGTATTTAGCCTATTTTAGGCCTTCTAAACTCTAAGGTGGCCTTAGATTCGTGAAAAAACAAGTGTATATATGAGTTCCAACTCAATCTTAACTTTGGAGCTGATATGCTGAAGAAGTGAAACAAAGAAAAGAAAATAAAGGAAAATTGACTGCAGTTGTAGGCTTGTAGCCCTTGTGATGGAGTCTAACATATGTTACAAACATTTTCATAGGATAAGTATTTTTCATGATATTTTGAGTTTACTTTCTTACTAAATATTTTCTGTAATTAAAATTAATCACAGAAAAATAATTGTCTCCGTGAAATCATAGACTGGGCAATGTATGTTTAATCCACATCCAAACTCCTAATGTAGAGCATAGTTTTTGAGAAAAATGAAATTTGGGAGGAACACTCACCTTGCTTGAAGAATGGATTCAAAATCACTAGATCCTTGTTGATTAGTTGTTCTGGATGAGTTAAATGGAGTGTTGATGCAGCCTAGGGGAGATCCAAGCACTTTTCTGGAGAAAAATTCTGGTGAAAAGTTTAAAAATAGCAAGGTAGGCAGATTCGAATCAAGACGAGTTAAAGGATCTGGTTGGACCGGAAATCCTGTCGAGACTGAGATCTCGACCAAGATGAAGAAGTTTCTGGGTTCCACATGCAGTTTCATCTTGAGGTCTCAGAAAATCGAGATCTAGCTAGACCTCAAACCATGCTGTATCATTTGGTATCAGAGTCAAAGATCCCACCCCCATAATCTTTTTCTTCCTCTATTCTCTCTCTATCTTCACTGCTTTTAGCCATGCCATACAGCATTAAGAAAAAAGAAAATCCACTGTCTCCACATTCCAGTCCCTTTTGATTTCCTTAGCAAACCAGTGACACTCTTACAATAAAAAAGAAAGATAAGGAAGAAAAGTTAACCAGAGCAGAGAAGATCGAGAGAAAGTGAAGCAGAACCAGGAAAAAAGAGAGAAAAAGACGAGTAGCAGAGAGAACCAGAATTCAGTTATAAAAAAGAAGAGATGCAGTGTAGCAGAAAGAATTGCAGAAGCAGAGAAGGAAGCAGAAACCCAAGAAAAAGAGAAGAAGAGAGTAGAGCAGTCCAAAAGAACGGGAAGAGAATCAGAGAACCAGAAAAAGAAAAAAAGAGAGACAGGTCGAATAGAATGAAAATTGAGTTATGCTTGTAAGAGCATGTATTTCTGGTATGTGAGTGTGAGCACTCTTTTCCCCTTCTCCACTCCTATACTTCTCTTCCTCTTTTTATTTATCTAATTCCTCTTCCATTACAGCCCTATCCTGGGCCTGTGTTAGGACCCTAGGATGAGGCCAGGTGGAATGAAGGTTAGTTAGGGTTAGTTGAGATAATAAATAGAGGGAGAAGCGTGAGGAGAGGGCATCTAATGTTTTATGAGAGTTCTTGGGCAGCCGTAGGCTGAGGGACACCACTGTGAGGTGTGGGGGTGACTGGCACCATAGAAACCAGAGTCTATCTTGTTAATTCTTGCATTTCTTGTATTGATTTTGAGAAGTATTAGTAGGGTTTTATCAGCCTGCATCATAGGGTTTGAGAATTAGATGATTAGAAGTAGAAGAGGTTGTGGATAATTCAACTTACTGCTGTTAATGATCTTCTAGGGCAGCTACTTGAATGATGGAAGAAACTCTTGGAAAAGAAAAGCAACTACTCGAACGACGAAAAAAGGAAGCCACGTTACTGTCATCACAACCCATTATTTGGCATAATAACTCATAGAGGATTTCAGATTACATGAAAACTTTATTCTTGGGAGATTTAGAAGTTCAGTTTAGTTTTTGTTTTAGTTATTTATGCATGTGGCTGAATTATAAAGTCTAGTAGTTTCTAAAATTGATTAATTTATGTTATCCATAAGATTCTATTGTTACTAGTTACTAGGTTTGTCAGTTTCTATTTTCAGTTAAAAAAAAGTTTCCATTTATTGTTATGCTTTAGCCAAGTTATAAATTGGCTCTTTATTGGACTAGAATATTAGACTTTTGAGAAATTGTTTTGTGGCCTTGTAGCGTTAGTTAGGGAGTTAAATCAATGGTCAACAGCTGAGATTGCTGCATGAGTGACCCAGAGCTGCGATAGCCGATCCCCCAATCCCCTTTCTTCTATGTATCTGTCGTTCTTCTTATCTTTTTATGTTTTTCTTTCTTATGTTAAAGAAAAACCAAATAAAAAGGTCTAATTACGATATTTTCTTTTCATTATTGTATTGATCCTGGTTGCAATTGATCGCCTGCTCGTTTTTCCAGTTTGAGGTCGACATTTGCATTATGGAGATTCAATGGTAATTTATGAAGGTGAAAGATGATGGATTATCGAGATTCAATGGTAATTTAATAAGGTGGAAGATGATGGAGGATGTTACAGGGGTTGGTGATGGGCTTAGAAGTCCTATTTGTATTCCTACAACTTGGCCATTAAAATAAGAAACAACTTAAAACTAAATAGGAAAAAGAGTTCCTACTGATAGTGGGGGCTTTTAATAACCTTGCAAACTAAAGATGGGGAGCCTCTCTGATAAAAAAACTGGAAGGAATCTACCTAAACAGGACCCATAAATTGTGGGCCTCGTTGGGTACATTGAGCCCCTGTGTCGAAGGCTTCTGCACAAGCATTGCCTGGACTCGGAGGGGCAATATGCAGCCTTACCCCCAGCAATTCTTGTTGGGAGGCTGTTTCTTATGCCTTGGCCTCTGGCAACAACTGTGGTCCACCGACCATATCGCTAACTAAATAAATGTCCTACTTGCCTTTATTTATTAGAGACCGAAATAAAAATAATGATAATGAGTTAATCTTGGGCCTTATGGGGGCCCAAGTCGCTTGTGGATCTGAGGATCTGCATCAGAGTGGAACTCCAGGAGTAGAAACTGAAAATTATAGAAATAGAAGCTAGTATTTCCATCAAGGGAACAACAACTTCAGAAGTCCATTTAAAGCCCACCTCACTTATCATGTGAACGGTAACATGTAAAAGTAGAACTGTTTTCTTCTTTTAACAGTGTTATCAACTGAGGTAACTTCTTGTTGATCTGAGCATGATGAAGATCAGGCTTAAGATCAATACCAGTTTCCAAATGTTCTCTGCCAGTTGAGATGTATTAGACCAATATTTCCTTCTCATCTCTTAAACTGTCTTTTGGATCATGGAGACATGTTGGACCTCATTTGCTACTACTTTCCTGGCCTTTCATCAACCAGAAATTGACTTCCATCCATTGGTTAGTTCTGCAGAAATTAGTAAATTTCTATTTTTTAGGTTTACTTTCTAATTGGGCCATTGATTTCAGATCCCACTTTGGGAAACTGTTCTCCCTCCTATAGGCCCCATTCAACTGGATGCTCTCACCACAAAGGGATAATGGGGAGGGTCATAATGAATGCTCATAGAGATGTTGTTTCCAGACTCAAACCCATGATCACTTGATCACAATAGATTCTCTTGCGTTCTGTTTCTGTATACTTACCCTGTGGGAGGATCCTACAACTTGACGAGTATTGTAGTGAAGAACTGATTATATATTTACTGTGAACTCAGTGGCCAAATACTGCCCAGAATTGAATTTTAATTGGAATGAGATTCTCTTTTTGAAGTTTATAAAAATTTGAACGAGGCCAGAAATAATCAATTGAGGGTGTTGACATTTCATAATTTTTACAATTTAGGTGCACTTAGACCCTAAATTTATGGCCTTTTTTATTAGCCTATATTTGACTGACAAGATAAGTGCAGGGTCCTTTATGTCATTGATCTACTCAGAATGTCTCTAATGTGACTCATTTGACAGATATCTAATGATTTTTAGATTTTAATCTATTCATCCTTTTGTACAATCTGGGACCCAGCTTGTCAATTTTAAAAATATTGAAAATCTTCTTTTCTGACGTGTATTTAACATGTTTGCCGAGCATGACAACCTTTTAAAAGATCAGACATGTGAATTTGTTATAATGTGTAAATGCTTCAAGGTTCATGATTGATGAGAGGCGTTTATTTCAACTTATGGAGATAAGATGATAACGGTTACAGATTAGGAGCAAATGCCAATCATTTAGCAATTGTGGCAGTGTCTAGACTTCAGGGGGAACTTGCCATAGATGGTAGAGAACCATTTTCAGCAGCGAGAAGGATGCACAGAAAATCTTCTGGAAAAACATCAATTTCAAGTACTTCTGAAAAAAGTAAAGGTTATTTTCTTATTCTATTTGTTGAAGTGAATGTTGAGTTAATTAATTACAATATCTTGTCGAATGCTAAACTAGTTGACTCTTCCCCTCAGAGAGAAGTACTCTGGCACACTACTGTGTGGATCTTACTGCTCGAGCTAGTGAAGGACTTCTTGATCCTGTAATTGGTCGCAATGGTGAGATCCAGAGAGTTGTTGAGATCCTTGGTCGAAGAACCAAGAACAACCCAATACTTCTGGGTGAAGCAGGGGTGGGTAAGACAGCCGTTGCAGAGGGTCTTGCAATTTGTATTGCAAACTGTGATGTCCCAAATTTCCTTTCGGTGGGTCTTCCCCCTCGTGAGTAATTTATATTCCTTTGTTTCTTTCTCTTCAATCATTTCTATTATTCTAGACATATGATTGGTTTAAGAAGATAGTTGAGTAAAATTAGTTCACTGAACCCCGCTCTTTTTTTGCAGACAAAACACATAATGTCCTTGGATATAGGTCTACTGATTGCAAGTGCAAGGGAGAGGGGAGAGCTAGAGGCACGGGTTACTTCCATAATGAGTGAGATACAAAAATCAGGTAATCATATTTGTTGATCCCCCCCCCCCCCCCCCCAAAAAAAAAGAAAAAGAAAAAGAAAAAAGAAGAGGAATTTAGTTTAAATAACCTATGCCATGTCTATGATTTTGTGAAAATTTGCAGGTAACATCATTCTATTTATTGATGAAGTTCATACAATAATCGGGTCTGGCAAAGTTGGAAGAGGAAGCAGGGGTTCTGGCCTAGACATTGCTAATCTACTCAAGCCTTCTCTCGGGAGAGGCAAATTACAGGTGATAGTCTAGGCTTGTCTTGGTTCTTGTATATGCTGCAGACAGGGATTCTCTCACAACATTATATTTGCAAATTTGGGATTGCATCTGTTATACTATGCAGAAAAGATGTTTACCACATCTTGATTATGCATACGGTTTTTAACATCATTATAACCAGTAAGAGGAACAGTTGATAGACATGAGAAATAAATAAAAAGTAGTTTTGGAATGTTTGAAGTTGGGGTTGGAATGAGAGGGGGCAACTATTTTATCCAGTCCTGCTATTTGAGAGCGTGCTATATGTGCTTTTGTTGTTGCTGGTGATTCTAGTCTCCTTCAATGTTTTCAATATATTGCTCCTTCTTGCTTTTTATATATGATATGATTAAGCTTCTAATTTAGAATGTTAAGTTTTTTTTCCTTTTTTGGTGGGGGCATCACCTTTCTTTTTGTTGGTTTGTCCTTTCTTATTCGTTTTCTGCATGTGACTTTTCACTCCTTGACAGTGTATTGCATCCACTACCCTGGATGAACACAGGAAGCATTTTGAGAAGGATAAAGCACTAGCTCGACGCTTCCAGCCTGTGCTGATTAGTGAACCAAGCCAGGTAATGCTTGGTTTATAATTATGTTAGTATGTGTGTGCGTTGTATCTATTGTATTATTGGCTGCATGGAATATTGCAAACATTTTCGTTTTAAGTCCCTCCCCCCCTCTACCAGACAGGAGAGTTTGTTCACATACTTAATATTTAATTAATGAATTAATGAACAATAGATTAAATGTTGGAATTTTTGGGATTTAGTTTGTCATGAAGGAATTTGTAGGTCTTATTTGTATAAACAACTAGATTTTTTTTAATAGAATGTTTTATAATGAATCTTTAATTCTCCCTTTTTTGAATTGGCAAATTTTTCAATCCAATAGGAATGTTTTCATGGGCAAAAATGTACCCTTTCAGTATTTGTTTAACTCATAGGGCAGCTCATGACCTCTCAGAATCTTTATTTTGGACTTTGATATTGTAATCCATAATGTTAGTTGGGATAAGGCTTTGGTGTTGTAATCTATCAATTCTACAGCTTAGAAAACTAAGACTAGTGGATTCTGCTGAGTCGTGCTGTGGTACAACTGCGGCCATGTGCCTTTATTCTTCTTTTCCTTACTCCAGTTTTCTCCCCTATAAGGTTCTTAAAATTCTTCCGTTTCTTTCCAATATTGTTCTCTTTTCTGTTCCTGTCCTTCCTATTTTCCTTTCTTTTTTCAGTCTTTTGGATTCTGTTTTGTGGTAACTATAGTCTTCTGTAATTGGACTGATATCCCTCACTTCCTTTCTTGCTCATATTTTGGATGTGAACTTTCAACCCTTCAGCTGAAGTCTGCAATATCAGCTGGTTATTTTCGTACTTTTTGATCTTACTCATAGAAATTTTAATTAATATTCTTGTTTAGTGGATCTGCTATTTTCTGTTTTGGTAGATCTAAAGGCATGGGGATCATATACAAAATTTGAACCCAGTTGGCTTTGATGTTGACTTTTCAGTAAGTTCAATTGGTTGGAATCGGTAGGTTTTTTTTTTGGGGGGTTCAATATGAGGAGAAAAAAGATATATAGCCTTCATGATTGTGAGCATGATTTTAAATCTCAAGATTTCAAGAATCTTTACCCCACTGAAATGTGATCTGGAGTAAAAAAAAGTTCATACCACATGTTGACTGAAATATTGAGAGTCCTTCAAGATATATTGGTAAAAGTACACGGAAAAAAGGGGACAAAGACAAAACAAGGTCTCATAGAAATCTGATCTGAGACCAATATTTTCTCTAGATTTGACTTTCGATAGGAAACCTTGTCGCAGGGAATTTTTGAGTTTGAGCAGATTCTACCTCAAATCAAGGGGTTTTCTTGACAAAAACACTGACAAACACGTGGAAGTAGTAGACTGAAGCTCCTAACAACAAGATTGAAGTTTTTCTTCAGTTTGAGGCAAACCATTTTTCTCTAATTTATTTTTTAAAAAGCATATGATCAATACTTGTTCAATGATGTTGAAATTAAGATATGTTGGATACCATGGGCTGATCTGCAAGATTTTTCACAATGTCGCAATTTTTTTTTGGCATGTCTATATGCTTTTTCTCATTGTGATTCTGTGAAAATCTGAAAAAATGTAAAAGAACAGATGATTAATGTATGCTATGGTGATGGAATAATTAAATTTTGAACACCATTGGCCAAGTTACAGCCTCATGGTGTTAAAAAAGTGGGCTTTTTTTTAATTTTTTTTTATTTAAGTTATAGAAAAATATGAAGGACTTTCTTTATGTTTTGAAGTGCTGCCCATGTCATTTCATGGTGTAGACTATTGAGGAACTTTTTGAGGTTTCTATTTCCTGTGATCCTATCAAAATTGTCATGTAGACTCTTAGACTTTCATAGTTGCACTTGAGTTGTATTTGATATTTGACACTTTGACATATGTGTATGTTTAGTTATGGATTTTGCATATCTTAATGTAGGTTCAGTGTTTTACTTCATTGAATTATGATTTCTTAACATTTATGTGAATTTATATTGCAAGAATGTTTAGATATGTGAAAATGCATTTGTTCTTGACTGCATACATGCAAGCACATGCGTGAATTGAAAAGATCAATGTGGGTTTTTTTTTAAATCAAACTAACCATGGATGTGTCTATATACCTTAAAATAGGCTGTCCAAGAAGAATCAAGCCCAGAATGTGAAAACCCAGTGAAAGATAACACCAGAATCTGACAAACCTTATACCAGATTTCGACGAGATTATCATCTTTGTATAGGGTCAAGATATCAAGATTAAACATGATTTTGAACCTTGTTTGCAAGTAAGGGAAATAGTCCCCTTCCTTTAATTTTAGTTCCTGGTTTGCCCTAATTCAGTTATTTGTCAGAACTTCCATTTATCTGCAGAAATATCCCCCTCTAACCTGAGATGAGTGAAAGGAAATTCTTTCATTTTCTTATTCTCTTACATCTTTGGTGTATACAAAGCAAGAAGTGGATCTCCTTTTTAGCTTTTTTGATATAAAAGGGAAGCGTCATATGAATGATGGCTTGTGTCATTGGAGGGAGGCCTTAACTTTGACATGTGTCAAATGGAGGGTTTTCTACCCATCCAGTGGTGTTGGTAGGCCACTTCAGCAGCCGCTCAATAGATCAAGCTGCCTGTCCTGCTGAACCAGTTAATGAGAGTGGTTTCATTTTACAGTCTTGATTGTAAACTGAAGGCTTCTTGTTACATCTCACAGGAAGATGCAGTGAGGATATTGTTAGGCCTACGAGAGAAGTATGAGTCACATCACAAATGCAGGTTCACTACAGAAGCTATAAATGCTGCTGTATATCTCTCAGCTAGATATATACCAGATAGGTACCTACCAGATAAAGCTATTGATCTCATTGATGAGGCTGGAAGTAGAGCTTGCATGGATGCCTTCAAAAGGAGGAAGGAGCAGCGAACTTCTATACTCACTAAGTCACCGAATGACTATTGGCAAGAAATAAGAGCTGTCCAGGCCATGCATGATATGGTAATGGCTTTACTTCTGGATTGCGATAGTTAATTTCTTGATCTGCTAGATTCATTAGTATTTGTTTTTGTTTAGGTGCAGGTTCTGGTGAATAAAATGAATTATAATGTAGATGCTTCAGTCATTGATGGCAGCGGAAAACTCATATCAGAACCCCTTGTGCCTCCCACATTTGATGTTGATGAGTATGACTCTGGGTTCCTAAGTTTTGTAGACTAAGGATCTAGAAAGCTTAACTTCTGAGTGACCTGGATCAGTTTTAAAGTCAGTTTCTTGCTTTTTGATTCTTTCTAGACCTGCAGTGGTGGGACCGGATGAAATAGCTGCAGTTACATCACTTTGGTCGGGGATTCCAGTTCAGCAGATTGCAGTGGATGAACGAATGCTTTTACTTAGTCTTGATGAGCGGCTAAGGAAACGTGTCGTTGGTCAAGACGATGCCGTTGTTGCTATCTCTCGTGCAATAAAAAGATCCCGTGTTGGCCTGAAGGACCCTGACAGACCCATTGCTGCTATGTTGTTCTGTGGCCCTACTGGTGTCGGTAAAACTGAACTCGCAAAAGCCTTGGCTGCATGCTATTTTGGGTCGGTAAGTACTGCCATCCGCACTTTTGCCCAAAAAATTAAGTACTACCATACACACAAAAGCAAGAAGTAATCTATGTGTTTTTCTTTATGGATACCATAGTTCCTCCTCCCTGTCCCCCTCTTTGGCTTGGACCTGTGCCTGTTAGTCTTCCTGGCCTTCTTCCTTCATCCCTGCACTCTGGCATTTTCAGAGTCTCCTGGAATATTGAAAGTTCTCGAAATTTCACCTTTAACTTGGTAGAATGGAAGTTTCTTGTATTCCTTATTGATTTCTTTGTCTTATAGAATGGGTTGCTTTTGACACGTAATATTTGTTAAGGTCCTTGTTGGAGCTTATTAAAAAATGTAGCTGCAACTCTCAATAGGGTCGAGGACCAATGATCCAGATCTATATAAGAACCAACTTGATAATGAGAAAAATAGGGTTTCCTCAAAATTACTTTCATGGGTTTCGCTAGGGATCAGAGCAGAGGTGATGTAATCCCAGAATTAGGGTTCACTTCAGGACCTTGTATGCAAGTTGCAGCAGCCAATTGGTAGGTTTAGGGTTTCAGCTAGGGTTAGAAGTTGGTCTAGGGTTTGCTGTCTTGGTAGTTTAAGGTTGCTAAAAGGGGTTTCTTAAAGGTTAAGGCAGATCTGGAAAGTTGGGATTGAAGTGGATAGGTTTTAGAAAAATCTGGAATATCAGATTTTCTGCAACTTTTCTATGAAGAAGATGAGTTGCAGAAAAATTTCAGATTAGGTTTTTAAGGGCTGGAATGGACTGAGGGCTTGGGAGTGTTCCTAGGGCAGATGTGATTCTAGAGAAGGGTAAAGGGCTTCAAAAGGGACTGGAGATCTGGACTTAATGAGAGATTGAAGCTGCTGCTTGCACAGAAGCAGAGGGAAAAAAGGAGGCCTAAAGTTGCTTGGAAAGTGGGCTGGATTTGTAGAAATAGTGGTGAAGGGGGGCTGCAGGGGGTTGCGATGGGGTTGGGGTGGTAACCAAGGTCAAACTAGGGGATTAGGGGCTGGGGAAGGGGCTTCTAGGGTTTCGTGACCAAGGGGGAGGGGTGGAATGTGACTTGTGTAATGGAGGAACTGCAGTATGCTTTCTGAAGAATGACTGTCTTGGTGATTGAAGGTCTTGAGATTTGAAGAACAAGTCACTAAACCAGCTGCAGGTTTCTCCTCCCAGGATCCCCACAACTTACCTGTCTGTTTTCTCAAAACTCTTTTTATTCAATCAACTCCCAAAAAAAAAACTTACACTAGAAAGGCTATTTATAACCTAAACAAAAAACTTAAGACTCCTACTGGGTTTCCTTGACTACTAGGGCCCCACCACAACTTAACTTAGACTTAACAAAGGAATATAATTAGTAAGCAATCTCAGCCCTTGGATCTAGATCACACTTAAGTTACCTAATATTAATTAGATAAGACTAAGTGGGCTCAAAAGGAAACAAAATTTTCCTAATTTCAGTAATTCTTTAAAATAGGACTTCTTAAAAGGAAATACAGCTTTACAACTCTATGACTCTCTTCAAAATAGACTAGACTACTAGACTTTGGTCTTCAATATAACTCAATCTAGGGGTTGGATTCAGCCAGCTTGCCTCGGAGTTGGGCTTGGACCCCTTTTTTTTTTTTTTTTTTTTTTTTTTTTTTTGGGGGGGGGGGGGAGATGGGGTGTCCAGCCCTGGATACATCAAGAGGGTTTTGTGATGAAAGTATTGGAAAGGGATATGAGAAATCTCGGTAACTAATTTTCTCACTGCAGTGTAACCCCAAAAGAACAGAAGGTCAAATATTATATATGGTATAACTACCGACTGTCAATTTCAGCTTGTTGGGCTGCTAATTTCTCCTCGGAGGCTTCCAAACTTACGATGCCGTATAAATGTCTAATGAAATCTAGTCATTCCCCTCAGTTCAGCCTTTACGAATCTAAAACTGGGTATGTAGGTTTTATCGGGAGGCTATTTGATAAAGCTTATTGCCAACTGAATTTCACTGATATCAGTTTCTTGGAATCACCCCAATGAATCTGCAACCTTAGGTAAATCATGCGGGAAGGTTGAGTTTTGTTATGACCAATACTTTCCAGACTGAATGATGCTTCTTTTATTTGCATTTTTTGATAGATTAGTTACTAGTTATTCTTGTTGCTCTGTAAATGCTTCACAAACGTTGTTTCTGTAGGAAGCAACTATGCTTAGACTGGACATGAGTGAATATATGGAGCGACATACCGTGAGCAAGTTGATAGGGTCACCGCCAGGGTATGTTGGATATGGAGAGGGAGGCACACTGACGGAGGCCATTAGAAGAAAACCTTTCACAGTTGTATTGCTTGATGAAATTGAGAAAGCCCATCCAGATATATTCAACATCCTCCTTCAAATATTTGAGGATGGGCACCTGACTGATTCCCAGGTTTGTCTTTACGCATGTTGTCAAGGGAAAGCTTCCTCATTTTCTCTTTGCAGGCTTACCCAATTTAATCTACAATATCATTCTTGTTCTCTGATACATGGATTTAACAGGGACGAAGAGTATCATTTAAAAATGCATTGATTGTCCTGACATCAAATGTCGGGTCCACTGCCATTGCAAGGGGTGGAAGTGGTTCTGTTGGCTTCTTGATCGCAGATGTCGGTGGGTCCAGTTCATATGCTAGGATGAGAACTTTGGTAATGGAAGAGCTGAAGGCATATTTCCATCCAGAGTTACTCAACAGGATAGATGAAGTTGTTGTATTCCGGCCCCTTGGGAAGACTCAGGTTTGCCTCTTTTCTTAATTGTACGTAAGAACAGTTTTCTGTTTGTCACCCTAGGTGCTCAACATCTTGGGTGAAGAAAATCATAAAACACATAGTTAATAGCTGTCTGATATTGCACATCATCATTTAGCTATTACATTGATTTTTGTCGTTGCTGGTCATATGTATAGAACAACCTTCACGATTGGGCGCAATATGAAAGATCTTTTAGAAGCACATATTCCTCTGCTGGGGGATTGGGATGTGAACATAGGGGTCTTTATGACAATTAATAATCCAATTCAATTGCAATTAGGCCTTGCTCTTGCCTATTTTGGAGTCGTTACTTCCTTCGTCAATAGACGCTTTCATTTCAAAACCTAGAAATACCAGCATCAATGTCCTAGTTTCCCTGTTTTTGGACCCAGAATTCAGAAAATATTTGTTGCACCACCCACCCACCCCTTTTTGTTTTTTGATATTTGGGGTAAGACTATCGTATAATGTGGCATTTAGGAATGCAGATGATGTGATTTTCTTTTGTTAGCTCATTTCAGATGCTAGAGATTGTAGAGATAATGCTCAAAGAGGTGAAAGGAAGACTGGTATCTATGGGAATCAGCTTGGAGGTGTCGGAAGCAATCAAGGACCTCGTCTGCCAGCAGGGCTTTGACCGGAGCTTTGGGGCGCGGCCTCTTAGGAGGGCAATCACGCGTCTAATTGAAGATGGCTTAAGTGAAGCACTTCTTGCAGGCGATTACAAGCCTGGTGACAGTGCTGTCATTGATGTGGATGCTTCCGGAAATCCATTTATCGTTAAACGCTCCAGTGGGAGTAGTGTCCACTTTGATGCTACATCCAAGTCCTAGCCGCCCCTAGGTAGGATAGATGATATGATCATTTCCATCCTGTAAGTTAAAATCATAGGATCTGTAAATAGTGTTCTGTGTTCATATCTGCAGGTGGGAGTAATCATGCTGATTCTGCACCTAGGCTGGAACAATTCTTATTCTTCGATTGCCATTGTTTCTAAGTCTTTGGCGATATCAATACTCCTTAAATTCATAATTTTATTATCTTCAGCCTCTGGGAATGGTTCTGTACCCGTGCTCGCAATGCATGACGCCATGACGAACTAGTTTTTCTTCCTAAATTCATTTTTTGTTTTTCAGAAAATTTGATTATTCGATCCCATCAAATGATTACTTTCCGAGCCCCTTTTTTTGTTGACATATGTCAAGTATTCTCTCTTGATTGCTTAGGTAGATGCTTTGTTCCTGTAGTGTAGCTTCTATAATATAAGCCCAGTTGTATAAAATTTTGTAGAGATACTTTGATTGTCAATCGTAAAGACTCCGTTGTTGGCCATGGATGAGTTAAAGTGGGACAAGGGTTCTTTTTTACACGGACCATCTGGCAGGTCCGGGTCGAAGGCTTAAAGGTCCTCAGCATTTTTGAAACATGTTCAAAACCGAACTCAGGCAAAACGGTTTTTTGTGACATGGAAACAGAGAAGGAAGCTTAATTAAGAGTCTCTCTTGCGAAGGCCTGGGTCTCATGGTTCCAAGAGCAGGAGGTTCCCCGCTCTGAATAGTGGTGCACTATGCCACTATGAGGCTGGTCGATGACCTTTTTGGCTAAAAATCATTTTCAGATTGTTTTTTCAATTTACATATTGAATCCAATTCACTCACAGAAACCTTGGGGGAAAATCCAGCCTTAGATCTCTCACACCACAACCTCTGCTTTCTGTTTTTAGTTTTCCTTTTTTAGCCCTCCATTAGCTCTTTTTTTCTCTCTGAAGTGATAATTTATCATCTCAGCTGGCTTTAAGCGTTGTATGAGAAGCCCTCTTTAGTAAATGATTAGGTGGTGTCTCGTTTCAGATGGTAATAATCTCCTCATTTATTCTGAAAAGTTGTTGAGCAGCTTAACAATTTCCAATTGACGAACCGTGTGCAACGGTGATCTTATAGAGCTTTATCACCATGAGTAATCTAGTCCTTGAGCCCACCCCCAATAGCACCCTGCCACAATTAGCACGATCACCACTTATCCCGCTAGCGATACTTGTTATTCAACCATCTCGTTTTTATCTGCCATATGGAAGACGTTCAATTGCAAGGAAGACGCATGTAGATCTGTAATTTGGTGGGTTTTGTGCTGGGTTTAGTTGTTCCTTCCTTCACAACAAATGGTTCTAATCGACTCGATTTTCTTGGTAGATAATTGGAAAAACTCAGTTCATCATACCAAGCGTATTTGAAGCATTAGTAGGGGAGAGAGAGAGAGGTTAAGGTTATCATGAGAAATGAGGTCGGTTGGTCTCCGCGTCATAGTCGAGCGTCTCCCCTCAGAAGACAAACAACTTCACCAACGAAAAGGAGGAAAAAGAGAAACATCACACCTGAACCCTTTTATATAACCTTAAAAGCCCAGAATGAACGGTAATCCAAAAAAGTAGTCTGACTATTTCGAACAAATCGCCCATGGTTTAAAAGTTCTATTAAGGAACTATCATACCAAGAACCCTAAATATAAAATGGATGTTGCTTGCACATTAAAAAATAATTGGAAAAATAAAAACCCTAGTCAGAATGTCAGACCAGGCGAGCATCAACATAAAAGGAAGGCCCCATTCAAACGGAGATAAGTTACCCTGAATCCATCCAGATGAACGGCCACTGCAATGATGGAATATTAGACTCTCACCATAGAATGGACCTCATCTACAAACTCTCCGAGGCACAATAAATTTCTACAGGTTGAAGACTCCAGACAGAAGTCCGTTGGAATTACTAAACAAACATTAATCAGCACCGAAAGATACGTCTCATTTACAGCACCTATTTCAATTCAAAACTCAAAAATTTAGGGAAAAATTTTAGGAATGGGGATATTATCAAGAATTTTGTGAAAATTCAACTCAAGCGAGGCTCAAAAAATCTCATGCCTTAATAATGACTACTACAACTAGCAACCGCCGCAGGCTGCTGTCCTCAAGTTTCCCGCCTGGTAGCTCTCTTGCGAGGAGCCGCCGTATCTTCTTCCTCATTCTCTACTACCCTTTCCCCACTGCTTCCTTCATTACCCTTGGTTTCTGCTTGCACACTGCTTTTGGTCGCATTGCTGGCCACCTTAGCCTGTGAGGCATCCATCAACAAGCACAACTATCAAAGACGGTTTTGTTTTCAAAGTTACGTTTGGCGGGAAAGAAAAAAAACTGTTAAGTACACAACCACAAACTACAACCATAAACTACAACCGAACACATTATCTGATCATGTACTTACAGCTGGCTTCTTCCCGCCAAAGAGGAGCCTGAAGAGAATAGTCAATATAACCACTACGATGGAGACAAGGATTCCAATTGTAAGGTTCGGCTGTCTCTCTCCCTTCTCGATGAGATCCTATAGTCATAAAAGTCATCAAAGTGACCCAAAAATCCAAACTCAAATAAATTTAAGCAACTAGTCCAATGACTCACAAGGATTTTAAGCTTGTACGCATCCAAGAACGGAATATCAGCTATTTTATAGAGGAGGTCAAAAACCTTCTTCTGCAAAACCATGTCACATAACCATTAGGAACACAAAGGAAAGTAAAATAACAGATGAACAGAGAAAACTAGACACAGGTAAAGAAAGACTACTACCTGAAAACCTGAAAGCCCATCTGATAGACCTGCAGCTGCTTCCTCAGCCCTTAGCTTCTCTTTCTCAACATCAAATTTAGGCTTCCATGCCTTCTCTCTATATGACTCTGCAACCTTCTCATCGCTGGTAATTAAGAAATTGTCAAACAAAATCCCATCTTGCATGGTCCATATTTCAATACCAATTGCAGCAATAGGCTCAAAATCAGGTTTTTCAAGCTCAAAGTATGCAGGGTTTGGTATCTGTTGTGGCTTCCAAATACCCTTGTAGTTCGGGTTGTCAATGAGTGGAGCATGCCATTTTCCTTTGTATGCAGGATTAGTCTTCATGGGTCTTTTCCACTCACCACAACCAGGAGCTGCCTCACACTTTGGGTTATCAATCTTAGGTGCCTCCCACTCACCATCCTCTTCATCATCCCAATCTTCAGGTTTGGTAGCTTCTGGATCATCAATCTCCTCAGGCTCATCATCCAACCATCCTTCAGGCTTCTCAGCATCCTCGTCTTCAATTTCTGTAGGTGCATCCTCATCCCAGTCATCTGGCTTCACTGCAGTTGGATCAGGGATCTTGGCCCTCTCATCCCAGTTCTCAGGTTTTTTATCATCAGGGTCAGGAATGGTCGAGGCAGGGATGAGTGGAGGTTCAAAATCTTCAGCTGACAGGAAATTGGCCTTCTTCTTTTCCTCTCCATCAATCAGAATTAGCAACTCATTGTCAGGTTTCAGAATGGCAGTGTACACATGGGAAAGTTTATCAGCGGGAACAGAGGGAGGAAATTTTAAATGGTGTTCAATGTACTCCTGAGTCTTGGGGTTCCTGTGCTTGAGAATAAAATGCACCTTGTTAGTGGAACCACACTTATCGGGGCCAAACATGATAGAATAGGGAGATTCATTGTCAAATTCCTTGGATTTCCATCCAGCCTCCTGGGGTCGGAGGTACTTCAGGTATGCACCTCCACATTCAAGCCCATTCTGAAGGCGATTCTCAAATTGCAGGACAACAGTGCCACCTTTGAGGTCAACAGGCTTGTCAAGCTCTTTCACTATCGCATACTTTTTGGCCTTCTCACTCACAAGAAGCCCATAATCATCATGACCTTCACTCTTAGCGTGTTTCCATACACCTACAACCCGACAGGTACATAAATTTGTGAGTTCAGTGCCTACCCGAACAGTTCTTGTATGGCATAAGTAACAAGGTTGATGTCAAGCAATACTAAAAGTATATCAAGAACAGAGATGTAGAAGCTAATTTGTAACATCCACATATGCCGCTGCACATACATCTCACATGAAGAATGAATCCTGAATCCATGAAAAAAAGAGGACTACACAATTCCACATCCCAGTTGATGTTGTTGCTTATCATCTCAAGCTTACAAGAAATAGTTGTTACCAAGAAAAAAGAGAAGTTTGCACAATGGGAAGTCAATATCTGATGAAAAGAGGACAGCATACCTGTGATTTCAGATGAAGCCAATAATGGACGTTCTGAGCCATGTCCATATCTTAAAGCCTAGAGATCACACTGACAAGGATCTAAGTTTAAGGGGTACTAAAATTGGCAATCACTTAAAAATCAACAGGATCAACAAACGCACAATCCTATTTGCTACACGGCCTCTGAGAATTGTTTGACTGATTAAAATAAAAGGAAAACGGAGGTCAACGTCCATTTTCATAGATTCCTCAATCACATTATTACTAACCCTTGCCTACATGTCTTAAAAAATGTTGGTAAGAGTTTAGAGCTCAGACTCCACTAACCAAGATGTGGCTAACTAGCTGGATCAAATAGATACTGACTAGACTGAAAAGATAAATTTTCTTTTAATCCACTCATCTAACAAGCCTCCTCAATGTGAAGCATACAAAAAATTGAAGCTGATTAAGAATTCCCCTTCCCCCTCTCTCTAGCAGCAGGAAAGAAGAAAGAAAGAAAAAAAGCCTGGAAACTTGTAAGCTCTACAGGTTGTTGTTCAAGCAAAGCCATGCAGTACAATACCGTACTCGCAGTGAAGACCTCATCCCAACTTTTTGAAATCAGAAATTAACTTGTTTTGCCATACTTCGAATCAACCTTATGCACACATGTATGTCACACCACTTCTCTTACTATAGGCCAGCTCATTGCTATTTTAGCCTCTTATATCCAAATCATACCACTCCTTACTAAGACATTCAAAGCCTTCAATTCAATTGTACATGTCCAATTGTCCATACAAACTCAAAACACTTTTATCTCAAATCAAGTACAAGAGCCATTCCTATTTTTCCGGTTGTGTTCACTGTAATTTCTAACTAGAAATAACCAAAAAAGATAAAAATAAATCTCTGTATCAAAAAGCACTAGATTAAGTGAAACCCTCCTCCAAAATAAGACAAAGAGCACGAACTTTCAGAAAATGCATTGATGTGTCTTTCCATTTTCCACAGGTTTAATCCGTGGAAATGGCTTAACATAGAGATTTTAGTCACCACAAACCCCTGGTCATAATAGTAAACAAGGAGATACTACCATGAATGTATAAAATACAAATGAACCAGTGTCAGTGGAACACATGCGCCAACGACCGCACAAAACAGAAATTCTCCGACCTTTTCTACTCTTATACACATTATAATCTCCTAAAATTCTTGTAGCAATCATCATTAGAGTGCATTTAACAGAAACTCAAGGTACAAGATATTTATCCCAAAAATAAGAAAAATGGATTGCATAAATAATAAAGGATTCCATGAGTCCAAAATTACACCTGCGTAGTCATCTTTCTCAGAAACGATCCACCGCCCTTCGTATGTTTCGTCGAACGTCTCATAGAACAGCTAATGCACACATGAAAAAGTTCACAACCACGAGTTAAATTCAAACGCAGTATTCAGTTTTTATTGCCAAACACTTTCTACCTCGGAGAGGGGGGGAGAAGGGGGAGTGTTGCGGCGCACAGTTGGTGGAAAACACGGAAATCAGTAATAACCGACATTGCTTACCACATCCGAAGCGCGAAGCACCAAAGCAACGGAAGCTATCAAAAGAAAAATAAATTGCAGGGAAAACCTTTTTCCTTCCATCAGAACGATCTCATAACCCTATAAAAACACAAGCAGTCGAAGATTATAAAGAGACCGAATTCCTAAACCAATACTAATTCGAGGCCCAGTCTAAGAGAAAATAGAGTCTATGTCATAAACCCTAATCTCGCGATCTGTGATCTGTGATCTGAGATCTGAGATCTGCGAATCAAAACAGAATGACCAAGCACGACTATTGTTGAGAAGAGAAGGATAAATGAAGAGACAACATGCTTCAAAACCAAAGGGTCGAAAAGACGAGCAGATTGGCAGATAATGCTTACCGAGCAACCAACGTTGCAACTTCACAGTTTGGTATATCTCACGATCGGCACTATCTATTTCTAGATTTTAAGGGAGGAGAGACAACGAAGACACAAGAAAGCGGACCGTTCGAACACAACGACGGCATCGAGTTGTTTCAACCAATAATATCACATGCCACGTGACGCTAACCAATTACTAATAGCCACGTATTCCGTTCTGCGTGCTTAGCCTGCCGCGCTGTCTCTACTCCATATGGTCCTTTTTTTCATTTTAATTTTTAATTTTTAAAATTAGCCTTGTTTTTTTTTTTTTTTTTTTTTTAACTGTTTTGTTTGCATTTATTAAAGAGAGTATTGGTGAGAAAATGTTGTCAGTCATCATCAGATTTCCTTTAATAAAACGTCTCAATTTTTTATTTATTATTTTTGGTACAAAGGCAGAAAATTGGGATGAAAATATTATATATACAATCTCGGCTAGGGTTTTCATTTTAAGATTATTAAGCCATGATGAGGGCGTAAGTAGTAGTAAAATAGTAACCCTATAGGTGGGTTAAGGTTGAAAAGCTTTTAATCCCGAGGAAAGATGGAACGAATGAGGATTAATGCCCTTAGTTTTAAGTTGGTTCATTCGGTCTTTTTTCTCTTCCTCTTCTTCATAGAATGGATCATAGGTGTAATTGAAAATGAGTTACAGTCAAAGAACAATCTTGTTCTAGCAAAGAGAGGAGCGAGAGAGAGGAATTTGTCCAAACAACCTCACTCACCCGACAAAGAGAGGGTTTTCCAAGGTAGACAGCCCAAATAGGGAATCAATGGTGCACTTGTTGCTTTCCCTAAAGTCTAAACATGGTGTTTGGCTTTTACACATATCATGATCCATGGCTGCTATCTGGGCCATTGGATTGGTGCTTGTCCATCATGGGCCTCCACTAATTTTGTAAGGCGGACTCAACTATCCAGATTCCAAGTGAATGGACGATTTAAATAAATATTTAGGTAAATTGGTTTCTGCATTTTGATCTCCTAATAAAGCAATCCAGTTTCTCTGCATTTCGTCTTCCAGCTTGAACTGGAAGTTCGTGACCATCGAGATCGAGATCAATGACCGTTGGCCCCCGGCTCACCCAATAAATCCAACTCATCATCCGCTTCCGACTCTTCTCGAGCAACGAGTGTGTCAAATCAAATCTGGGTACTCCTCCTCCCCCTCGTCTGTCATCTCCGTGAGACTCGGAGGCTTGGAATGCGACTCGTTGGCCATAGAATCCTGGAAGAGCACAATGGTATGCATGATTGCTGCTGCTGCTGCTACCATTTTGGTCGCCACCTTCGAATTCGAATTTCCTCATCATGATGATCTTCTTGTGGTAGTCCTCATCCTCATCCTCATCCTCCTCCTCCTCCTCCTCACTCTGGCCGGCTAGGACGTGAAGCTTGTGATCAGTAATGGATGACGATAACACTTTCTTGTTCTTCAACATGGACAGACAAGACGATGAACCGAATCTTGATGGCGCTTGTCTTGTTTCTACGATTTGGCTTTAACCATAGAGATCATCTGCTTCAAGAGCATTCCATCTATGTTGATCGAAGAAATAAATTAAAGAGAAAATTTCCCCATGGCCAATTTTATTTAAAAAAAAAAAAATTATTCTATTTTTCAAAATAATTATTATATAACAAAATTTGTGATAATTTTTCTATTCAATTAATATTTTATCATGAGTTATTCAAATTACTTTTAAGTCTTGTATATAAAACTTGTAAAAAGTGTTTGGTAATTACTAGGACCAACAATGTCTTTTCATTTATAGTTCTCAGTCTTTCTATCATTCATTAGTTTTATTGGCTTTTTTTTTTTTTGGGTTACAAAACGGGGTCAAAAGACCCAATTAGTTTTATTGTTTACTATAATAGACCTGAGGGTAATTTGAAAAATTCATAGCAGAATATTAATTAAGCAAAAAAAAAAATTATCACAAAATTTAAGTTTTAATAATTCTTTTTAAAAATATAATCCATTTGAGTAAAAATCTTATTGAGTAAATTTTATAAAAATCTACTGAACAACAAACCCACCAGCTCCCACTCGATTTTTGGTTGTAGTCTTGGTGTTCAAGTCGTTGCTTTTGTGTGCTTCAGTCGACTCTGCAACAGCTGAAGCAGAAGAGAATGTTGATAGAGGCATAGGTGCGGCAACACAGTCTGATTTGACACAAGGGCTGTGCACAATACTATTGCTGGGGTTTTGGCTATTTGGGTGGAAGAAGTCATAAGCAACTGGAGAGGATGTTGTAAGGTTATTGTAGACAAGTCCATGAGATGTTCGACCTTGGGCATGAACCAGAGAGAGAAGAGGAAAATCTGTAAATTGGCCGACATTGCTTTGGTAATTCCTGAACTACTGTGGGGGTTTTGATGGATGCTTGCAATTGGCTTTTATAAAAAATGAGGAAGCTAGATGGTGCTTGGTCTTGACTGAGCACTTTTTTTTTTTTCAATTAATATAACTAAGTGTTAATATTTTGATTAATATGAGTTTTTTTATTATTAATTTTTCATTATAATTTTCTAATAATTTTTATTTTAACTTACCAAACTTATTTTCGATTTGATAATTTATACTCGACAAAAGTCACCAAACCATTTTTCATTCATGACCAACAATGAATTCTTGTACTCATTTCTTTTAAATAAGTATAATAGAGAATGAGAATTGATAAATAAAAAAATAAAAAAGAGCCTTAATTATTCCTCCACCATGCCTTTCATCAGGTTGGAATTCTTTGCGACTGCCACATGACATCCTTGGATATCGACCAGACGGTTTAAAAGGCAAAGCACGTCCAATGATGGATCAAAAACAAATCAAGGCACGCGTTACGAATTTCTCTGTTGTGAAAAGCTAGCTTGATGCTTCCTTCCAGAAGAAAACAAGAAACTTGCTGGTGGTGATACATGCAATGGTAGATAAACAAAGAAGATAGATATATATACATATATATTATAATTATCTGATAGAGACGGTTTGCTAGAATAATACCGATTTGTTAAGTCTAAATAAATTTCTCTAAAAATAATGTCATAGTACCAAAATTGTGCAGAATATGTGGCTGCCCCATAGTTGGAGCCCGATTTCACTCATTTGAAGAGAATAACGTATTACAAAGTCCACAGTCCAAAGTCCAAACCATCCACCAACCCCAACCATAAAAACGAAAATAGTTCACATTTGGGACTGGGACTGGGACTGGCTAAACGTTTCGTGTTCATCTTTTTGCAAATTAAGTTGTTACAGAAAAGAAGGGTTGATGACGAAAATATTCAACAGAAGAATCCTTAAACCACGTCGAAATTGGGGTTCTTTTGGAATTTGTTCCATAATTAGGGGTAAAAATGCTCATCAGCAAGAAACTAATCTAGCTTAAACTATTCTATATAGACAATGCTTCATCTCATCCCTCAAGAGATTGATCTCATACCATGATATGTTGTTGGTCTTTACCAACTGAGCCAACCCCTTACAGAAATATCACAGGATGATTAAGGCCTGACTTGCCAAAAATCTATTTGCTGTTCTTGACGCCAAAATCAAAGTATCTGATCCACCTAGTGGGAGCAGCTATTAAATTGATAACATAAAAAGCTTGTAGACTCAGACCAAAGTCAGGCCGTACATACAAGAGACTATACCTGGGATCCTTCAATCGTTTCCTCCAAATCGGGAATATCCACCAAGTTCTGCAAACGGAATACGCGAATTGCATAATCCACGATTGTGGCACCCTACACATAGGGGAAATTAAGAAAAGAACAGCTAGAATCCAGTAGAGACCTTGGAAGGAAATATGTCTAGAACAAGAATTTCTATCCCATGAAATGCAGTGATACCTTTTGCATAAGAGAGCTCTTCCTTTGGTAAATAATCGTATTACTCACCTTGCTCTTTGGGATCATGTGTAAACAGCATTAAATGTTTATAAATAGAAAACCAAACAGCACAGTAATGAACTAATTGTCAATCAAAAAAAGGATTACCTATCAAAATAAATAAATAAAACATGAATTAAAAAAAATAGAACTTTTGAAAGGGCACCAAAGAAACATTGTTTTCAACCACCAAGGGGAGAAGAAAAAAAATATTAACCATTCCTTCATATCATGTAGGATCTCCTAACTCCAGCCCATGTATATCAAAGATTTTAAAAATGAATTTGCTTGTGGCATGCGCTTGTGTATGTACTTTTCATAACTATCTCGCACCCACTTTACACAATCTTTTGCAAACAAATCTCGGCCAGATAAACTCAAATAAATAAGAGACTGTATAGGAAGATAGGTGGCTGCAAATCAAGCTTGCAATTCAATCAATTGGAATATTGCTTGACCATAAATAACAAGCTCAGTGCAGCCAGCCATTAGGAAGAAAAGAAGAAACAAATCAAGAAAACAGTGGACAACAGCTCAGGGCTCAATCATGACATTCTTTGAACAAAATGAACTCTATCTTGTTCAATAGATATGTACCATCACTTACGCTTAAGAGAAGAGCAGTTTGGAGGGCATAAGGCTGCCTGAATAATACAAAAGCCATCTGTGATTGGTCTCTGTTTCTGCCCAAAATCATTATCGTTTAAAAATTCAATGGAATGCTAAAGATGATAGAAACCAAAAAGGAAGGGGATACTAAAAAGAGAGCGGGAAACAGAGTTAGTAAGAATGGAGAACAATAATAGTTTACCTCACCAGCCGAACTTTGTCTATCATTCCACAGTAGGAGAAGAAAGTGTAAAGCTCACTAAGGGTCACCTTGGGAGACAGGTCAAGAACGTGCACGGTCGGATCTAATGTACTCATGAGCAATCAACACCTTTCTCCCACTAAACCCTATAATCACTTACTGTATAGAAGAAGCAGAAATAATGAGAACATAAATAACATTGAGAATCCAAACCTGATAGGGCTTTTGGAGAATCAATTAAAGTTGGGAATAAAGGAGTCTGAAAAGTTATTCCACCATATGCAAATTTAAAACTTCTTGCATATTGCACTGGGCATGTCCAGCCGAAAGATATCCAGCCTTAAATATCCCAAAACATTGCTCACAAAACTCCAGATAATCATTAGATATGTAGGGAAATACTTAATTAGAGTTTTATTGAATTTCTACTTTATCAGTCTATGTGTTAAAAAGCAATTATGAGTCTCTTTGTTGGGTTTATAAGTAGATGTGTAACCAATGATCGAAGTAGATTGAGTAGAACAGAATAATTGAGTTACAGTTTGGCTAGCCTGAGGGCTGTGTGTAGAAAGTAGATGTGTAACCATTGATCGAAGTAGATTGAGTAGAGAACAGAATAATTGAGTATAGGCACTCTTCTCACCCGAGTCCGGATCTGCGACCTGTCGGGGGAGCACAAAGTGCTCCCCCGACGGCTTACCACCACAAAATAGGGGGGCCAGGGTGGTGATGGGAGGTTTTTTTTTTTTTTTTTTTTTTTTTTTTTTCATATTTTCAGTGGTGGGCCCCACCTTTTTTGTGGTGGAAAACCCGACGGGTCCCCGTCGGGGGTGATGATCCGGATTCTTCTCACCCAACCTCAATCCCCACTCATTCTCCTTCCCTGCAACTCTGATTTTCTTCCAGGCTTTTGCCTTCTCCTAACTGGCCCTCAACTAGTTTCTTTGTTACTAGGTCAAAGGACTATTCTCTCCACTGGTCCTAGGTAGAGGCGGCACAGAACTGAAGTCCTACAAAAAGTCATCACCCAAGTCTCGAAGTAGTAAATAATTAGGAACATCTATGGACAGTAGATCCCCGAAATTGGTTTTTCTTTTGCATTTTAAATTAAACCAATTTAAGCAGGTTGAACCAGTGATTCAATTTAAGTGTCTAGAGATATTATCTTTCAACTCGTGCTTTTTGGATTCATGAATCCCACCCCCCTCCTCAGTTTTTCAAGGAGGTGCTTTGTAAAGCCTAGAATTTCTAGTCCAAGGCTGATTAGCATCTCTAAATTTGTGAGGCTCACTTTACCTCAGAACTTGATAATTTTCTACTCAAGCTGCTGTGCAACTTTTGTTCTCTCCTTGGGGATCATCTGGTGTTCCATCAAGGCTGGTGTTACTGTATTTGGTTCAATTGAAACCTTGCGGTGTTTTCCATATGTACTCATTGCATGCAAGTTGGGTGTCACAAATCAGTAGGCCCTTTAGCTTTCCTTTTAGTTGCAGTGGCTCAGATATGTTATCACAATCTATCTAAAAATCTGGAGAAAAACGATAGAGGAAATCGACGGGGAAAAGACGATTAAATCATTGCAACAGTTAAATCATGTTTTAAGAATGCAAACTACTATTATGTAGATCTCAAACTACGTAGTGCACCTCCTCAACAATCATACTACATTTTATTTTCCACAAATGCCCTTTTATATTTAATCAATTAGACTTTTAAATCAATAATAAAACTGTCCAGAATTGTAAATTCATATTACTGAACTAATTTTAATTCTCAATTTTGTACCTTTTCATTTTTTCAAGAAATCATTAATTATCTAATAACAATTACCAAAAAAATTAATTATCTAATAACTAATAAAACAATAGCCAAGACATTGGAAGAAGAAACGTTCATTGAATTCCAAAAAAATCATTAATTATCTAATAGTTAATCAAATCAATAAGTAATGGGTAAAATAACAACCAAGGACATTGGAAGAGAAAGTTTCCTTGAATTTCATATTATTTTAATTGTAAATTTATACTATTTAAATTAATTTTAATTCTCAATTTCTCTCTTTTTTTTATTTTTTTTCAAGAAATCATTAATTACCTAATAACTAATAAAATCAATCAAGTAATGAGTAAAACAACACCCAAGACAGTGGAAGAAGAAACGTTACTGGAATTCTAAAAATTATTATTAATTTATAATAACCAATAAAGTCAATCAAATAATGGATAAAACAACACCAAAGGGCATTGGAAGAGAAACGTTCCTTGAATTCCAACATTATAGTAAAACTAAATTTAATTAATTGATTGAAATTTACAACGATAGGCAACAAAGAAGTATAGACCAAACCTTACCCAAAAAAAAAAAAAAAGAGTATACACCAAACGCCAAAGAGGAGAAGTTAAAATCGTCTAATCATAATCATCTAATGCAAGAGAAGGATTATTTCTAATATCCACCACCTCCGCATTTCACCTTTTTTTTGTTGTGCGAATTCAATTACCGCAAGCTATGGCCTCAGAGAAGAAGCTCTCCAACCATACGGGGGAGATCAACTTGTAGAAGCTTGTGTGAAAAAAGTGGATATCGTCTCACCAAAGCCGCTAATGTTTTCTAATGCCTCACTCTTCATTTGTGTACTCACTAGATCGTAGATCTGTCGTTTTAAGTCGGATTTCGTTTCATTTTGTTTCCTGTTAATTTGATAGGTGTTGGAGCAGCTTAATCGAACAAATCCTTGTGGATGCATCTACTAGCACTAAGGAACCGATGGATATTCAGACGGAGTTTTCTTGCTCAAAACTCATTTTTCATAAAAGAAAAAATAAAGAGCAGAAAGTGATTGAATTCTTGTTTGGTTTCAGGTCTTTGGATGAAATGGCAGAGGACGCTATCAAGCACGCTTTGAAGGCGCTACGAAAGAGACATCTGCTTGAGGAAGGTGCTCATGCTCCGGCTTTTATAGCTATCTCAAGGCCTTTCCTTTCCCAGGTTCGCTTCTCTTTAATTCTGAAGAAATAGTATTTTTAGCATTTTTTTTTTTTTTAAAATTTCTTGTATACAAGCGTTTCATTCAGGCATATTCGCTGATAGGTAGTGGATTTCATATCAAATCTGAATTTCGCATTGATTAAGTCTATGTCTACCTGGTTAACATATATTGACTGGAAACTGAAGTTAGTCAGACATTGCAAAGTGTTTATTAGGTCATGTATATTAGAAATGACAAAACCAGATCATTCAATTTTCCTTTCAAGTACCCTAGATAGCTTTTAGCATATGTGGGGACCAGTTATACTTGATAACTCATTATTTTCTTGAGGTTGCTCAATTCAGGTAATCAATTGAAATCTATAATCAGTTTTCTAAATGTATGATGTTTGATTTGTTGGGACAACAGCCCCACATAGTTTACCTCAAGCCTTCTGTTCCCTCATTCTTGTGTTCCTCCTCCAATAGTTCGAGCTATTCAAATGTGAATTTACAGGAACCTACCTTTATTTTTGTCTTTTCTCACCTTCTTTTAGTTTTCAGTTGATCCATTTAGTACAAGAATTCATCTCTTAGACCCTGGTCCCTAAAACTCCATAACTCTTGATTCATACTCTCAATTGATTGTCCTTAATTCCATAACCATCAATCAGAAATTAGAAATGTGATCAATCCAGCAAAAATGTACTGTCTGTTTCCACTTTGTGGGGTCCACATCATTTCCATATTTCGTGACTTCCTACAGATGGTCTCTGAGTTGTTACTTGAAAAAATTTTAAAAAATCTAAGCCATGTTAGAGCAGTGTTTCCCCTTGCTACAAAACAAGAGAAGTTGCATTTCTGTTAATAATTTATATCCACACCACCTTCCCATTTTAGTATATATCTCTTATAATTGTTATGAGGTTCTCCAAAATGATATCAATAGGAGGACCATGTGGCAATCCTGTTTTCCATTAGTAGGAGCAAGCATTCTATCTTCCTTAATTATTCTTTTTCACTTTAGTACTTTAGTATGAGGGTAACAGGTTAGTGACAAATTAGTTTCCATGGTGTTGAATTATGTACCTTGGGGACATATAATTGTTAACCAATGAGGGACTCATCCCTTTACCAGTATTTAGCATTCGTTGATAGTTGAGTAACTTGAGTTGCTAATTAATTCGAATGTGGGTTCCCGTTACAAATAGGAGGTCTACTGTGTAATCTACGAAAATAAATATAAACCTGTTCTGTTTTTCTATTTTATTCTTTCTTCTTTTTTTTTTTTTTGGGGGGGGGGCTGTTTGTTCATTATTTGATTGTGTTACGTGGGAACATCTCCAGAGATTGATTCTCGCACAGTCAGTTTGCTTGTCAATACTGTTGTTACAAGAAGGATACTTCTTGTTCTTCCACCCCAACTCCTCCCTCACTTCATTTTGGTGGTTTGGAACTATACATTTTGTACATAAATTTCTGGCCTCTTTGATATTTCTGTACTATTAAACTTTTAGATTGAATTAATGGATGTTCTTCTAGAGATCAGAATGGAAATAGAAAGCAGAAAACTTTGAACTGGAACTTCAGCAATGTTATAAAGCTCAAGCAAGATTGTCTTGATCAGCTTGTGGTAGAAGTAGTAGAGTGCAGAGCATCAAATGCACTGGTTCAAGAGAAAGAAGCAGTAATCTGTTGAAGCTTAAGACAAGTGGAAACGAGTGATAAAATCTGTATTGGCAAAGGGAACAGTTTCTTTTGGTCTAACTGAATATATATTGGCAAAGAGCATTGATCTTGCTTTCAAAGCCAAGAAGGAAGCATGGTTTCAAGCAGATACAAATTTGAATTTTGCTGTCAAATGATTTTTATAATGTGTATGGTCCTTATGAATTTGCAAATGCTACACGGACTACAGTAGTTTGCATTGGAAGATGAATATGACAGCTTAATCGTTCTCTAACAACAATTCTTAATTGTAAACACCTTAAACGGTTGTTTCGGTACTTCGACGAGGATGGAGATGGCAAGATATCGTCAACGGAGTTACAAAGCTGTGTGTGAATTGTCAACAGAAGAGGCAGTGGTGCTTGGATCGTTAGACTCTGATGGTGATGGGTTGTTGGGGTTCGATGCTTTTGATTTTTGAGAAATTGATGGTAAAGACGAAGATGAATCGACGTGGTGAGTCAAAAACGATTCATGCAAGGGAATAATCAATGTATTTAATAATTGGTGAATTTTGTGTATGAAGAAGTTAATATATTTTTTTCAAAAATTTTTCTTAACCCCGTTTATAGAAGGAGAATAAATAGGAAAAAAAAAATGTGAGAGAGAAGAAAGGGGATAATAAATAGGGATTGAGGTGTTAGTTTCCATTATAAATGACATTTTGAATATTTAATAATATTTTGTTTTCAAAAATTTCCCGAAGGAGAATAAAGGAAGAAAATACGTGAGAGAGAAGAGAGGGGAGAATAAATAGGGATTGAGGAGTTATTTTTTAACTTGGAATGACATTTATACCCATTATTTTACCTTTGAAATTTATTCTCAATTTGGGGGGGCAGTGATATTTCATATGTGAGATGATAAAAAATCGAAAAAAATAAATGAAATTAATATAAAAAATGCAAAAGTTAAGAAGTTTTTTAAAAAAAAATAAAAATCCGGGGGTCGCCCCTAAATGTGAAGATCCTGGATACAATAACACAATGGAGGGGCTTGCTTCCATCATTATCAACTTGGTTGTTCAACAGAAAAAGTACCAGTGAACCAAGTCAACATCTGTGAATAACTTACCTGATAAGCTAGTTTTGTTTGAACCAAATCTAAGGGGTAAGTGCACAAAACTGCTATTCCTCTAGCTGCTCAACCAGACAATAGATCTATGAAAGGCTATGGAACAATTCAAAGAACACTTGCACCGTTTCCTCTGAAAGAAGAAAAAAGACTGCACAGATAAATCAATTTCAAGGGAGCTGATAATCTCACAAAACAGAGAGCCAAACTCCAAAAATTTTACTCACTTATAAAATCCTAAAACACCTTCATGTTTCAGTAGCTTCTTTAGGGTTTGGCAAATTTTATATTTTATTTGCAATTGGTTGCATAAATTTTATCTTCAATTTCATTTAAGATATGTTGGTCTTAGTCATATGCAAGGAAACATTATAATTTAATTATACATTAATTAATTAACAATCATGCGTCTAGCCAATCTCAAATTAGTTTACTTGTGATTTAGGAACTCTTTTATTGTTCATGTATTATAATTCTCAAATGAAATTAAATTTGATTCTTAAATCATAGCTCAATCATTGTCCTTATATGATAGTTTTTTAAAGCCAATTGAGTTTGGAAAAAAACTACCTTTGTTTTTTTCATTAAAAAAGATGGTAAAAGCTAGGATCCTAAGTTGAATACATGAAGTTGTATGAATGTATGTATTCACTCCTCGTCACAATCCAAGTTATTTAAGGAGATGTATCTTGATATTATCTATAAATTGACCAAGCAAACTTATCTGGATGTTCATGTTAGATTGAATTGGATCTAAGGTTAAAAACCTATATATCTCTCATTTGTTGTGAAAAAAATACTTAAATAATTTAGAGAGTTCAAATGTACTAATATGCATATTTTGGAGAGAATGCAAAAAAATACCATACTTATCTCAAAGATGCTAATATTTGACCATGAATGTAAAATCCAAAAGCAAAATTTATTAGTTAATCATTCCACTCACATCCATATTAAAAATATGATTATTAGAGTCCGAAATCCCTTGGGGCAAGGGTGAAATCCCATATTATATTTAAATTAGATGTAAAATCTATCTTCGGAGGGTGTACTTAGGATGCATGCCTGTTAGCTAGCTTACGCGAACCTCAATTTTAGAAAAAAGTAAAATATCATTAGAATAAAAGATGATTTATGCATAATATTCCATGAAGTTAAATGCTCATTGGAAATATCGGTTTATTGTCACTTGTGGTGTATCGCGATATGATTGAGCATGTTTGATACTTTTTATTAGGAATTAATTAGATCTAATGCTGAACCTTAAAACAAATTGAAGGCATTGATCTTATATTTGTATAATTGTATTCGAGGTGCGCGTAAGTTGGTCCGCATGAACCTCAAACACCAAAAGTAGGCGTAGACGTGTAGTAGCAGCGAGTCGTCACTCACTCATTGTTGAACAACTGCTTCCCAACTATCACCGTCAATGTGGCATCCATTTATTACGTTCCTCTCTAGATCTTGATTGAGCAGTTACTGGAAAAAGGGAAAGTTTAAATATACTAACGTGTTTGTTAAGCGGAAAATCAATTTATTAATCATCAGGAATTACATGTTCGATACCTGTATCAATTATCCATGTATGCCCCCCTGCACATGCCTTTTTGTACTCTTACTTGGTATAGATAGATGGATGTAGATTTTCAAACTGATTAGATTTTGGGTTTACAAACACTTAGTCTGTAGGCCCCTAAGCACATGCATGCATTAGAGATTTCAAAGGATTTTCAATTAGAAAAAGTGTCTGCAACGAAAACTCCACGGTGAAAAAAAAAAATTGTTAAGGTTATGTAGGAAAATTACCCTGCAAGACTTTATTTGTTAGAACCTTTGACATAATAAAAGAGTAAAGTGGGTGAAGGGATTCCTACTGTTATTATGATATGAAAAATAAAAGTATATTAGTAATTTTATCTCTTTTATTATTATTATTATTATTTTTTCGTATAAGAATATTTCAATCATTTAATGTGTGAACTATGCGTAATGATATTAATTTCCTAGTGACCTAAACAAAATTTTGACACTTTGGGGGAAGGAAACACAGTTTAAGTCCAAAATTTACTTTAAACATATTTTCAATGTTGAATTTGAATGAGCTTAATGTTTTTAAGGATTAATTTATATTACCATTAAGTGTACTTTGATTATTAGTAATTGTTTTTATATTAGTCATCAGATTTGTTTTTCCTTCTAATGCAGAATTTGAACACCTTGCTAGATGTTGAAATTCTAGTGTGCATAACTGGATTCCTTCACATTGCTAGATCTTGAGGTTTTTTTTGAAGAAAAAACGATTCAGATAATTGATAATTGATAGCTGGTAGATGACCATAAACAGTTATTTATTTATTATCTTTTCTCGAAAAGATTAATAGCCCCCATAAATTTTTTCCAATAAGATATTTTTTCAATATATTAGTAAAGAATAAATTGTTAATGTTTTATCGTTATTACAAGCGGTATTCAAACGATGCTTGGTTGATTTTGATTAGTTTATCCATCTTCAATTAATATTTTATAGTTTTTAGGAGAAACTCTTCCTATTCTTTACGCTAGTTGTTGCTAATTATTATTATTTTTGTAAATGAGCCGTATTCTAATGTTTAAATGCTTGATTTTGATTAATTTCTTCTTCTTCAATTAATATTTCATAGGTTTTAGGAGAAACTCTTCCTATTCCTTAGGCTTGTTGTTATTAATGATTCAGGTAAAACTATAATTAATATAATATTATTGAAAGTATAAAATATGAATTTATAATTTTAGACGTAATTAATTATATTAATGTAGTTAGGGAAGAAGGCTATTTTGGAAAGTAAAAATGTAGCCATGAGTTTGACGTAATTAATTATATCAATGTAGTTAGTGAAGAAGACTATTTTGGGAAGTAAAAATGTAGCCATGAGTTTTGAGTTCGTGCTTTTATAATAAAAAAATAGTATGATATATATATATATATTCAACCGACATTAAAGCGTAAAGGGTTTATAAGCGCGTCTGTCGATTCGTATTCTTTTGGGTATAAATAATAAGTGTCTGTCAATTTTGACATCATTCCAACGGTTATTTTTCTCGCTTCATTTCCCTGTGTTGAAATGATTCGAATTCTTGAGAAGCTTAAGAAAGATCCAAACCCTATATGATCGACCGTTTTCAGTATTTATGATTCACCATTCTAGGTTTTTGAAGAACTTCAGATGGAGTGAGCGGTTTTCTATTTTTGTTTGATTCACTTTGCTTTTCCTGGTTCATCCATCACCTTCGTCTCTTATTCTTCTTCTCGTATTTCTCGCCATTCGAGTCATTGTTCGATTATTCTTTCCGAAGTTCAATAGACTGATTTAGCATTTAGGGTTTTCTCGTTCTATCCACCATGGCTAGTTTCGCCACTCTTCATAGCCTTCGTGTATCTCTCTTTCCCAAAAGATATCGCTTCTCCTAATATAAATCTCCAGAAACAGGAAATCCGAAGGTTTCAGATCTTCCTTTGTTTTTTTCTTCTTCGTCGGCTTCCGTCTCTCCCCTCGATTATCTATAGGGACGATAGTGTTTTCGGCTTTCACGAGCGAGGTGATCTGGCTGATTGTTGTATCGTTTTTCTTTGCTTTTTGTGACAACGGAGCTTGGGGATCGAATTGCGTCTTACTTTGTGAAGTGGCTGGGGAAAAGTACTTTGGGGGTTGTCGTAGGGGTGGACCACTAGCGATTCTCTTATTGCCTTGACTATGCCAAATACGGCGGTGAGAGCTGGAGACACTTCTTACTTATTATCAAGTCGCTAACCCTTTCTTCTAGTAGCGACCTGGTGATCCGTCGTTGAAGAAGCTTGGCTTCTATCTGGTTCTGTCCCAGTTTCAGGTATAACGATCGTTTTCGTTCATCTCTTTCCTACATGTTTCAGATAAAAAATTAAATTTAGATTTATGTGTTTTTAATGAAGATTCCTGCATTCTTCAACATAAAGTCCTTACTCGTTTTGCATTTTGTCTGTGATTTTAATCTGTTCTAGAGTGTGGTCAAGGGTGCTCTATCTAAATCCTTCAGTTGCTGAATATTTCAATAGATCCATATCATATTTTAGAAACTGAAAATATGTCATTGTTCTCCTAATATTAATTTTATCACTTGTCATTATCTCATCTACTTATCCATCGCTCTTGTCTGATGCATCACATTTCTCTGCAAACTCAAGTGTGCTTTTCCTAACTGCTGCAGCTTAAAATCTGCTTTGTCTCATGTTAGCTTAGGAACTTGGGTCAAATTGCAAGCCCGTGGTTTACCTGGTTCAAGGCTGCTAATATGCCTGCTTTGTTTGCACTTTTGAGTTACCCCATTTATCCCATATAAGCTCAGTCCTCTTGATGCCAAGGATACTCCCCGACACCCCGCTATGGCTACGTAAAACCGGAGCAGACGGGTCTGTCAAACTAAACAAATTTTTTGTGGTTGGAATGATGCTTCTTGCTGTCTCATTATGAGTCCTCAGGTAAGTGGGGTTCATCTTTTGTTAATTATCTCATGAATCAAATCCTGTAAGATCTCATGATAAGTGTGTAGGTGATATCTAACTTTTTTCCATCATGGACAACATTCTACATGCTATTGATTGGATTCATTTAATGCTATCGCTCATGTTACATTGGTTAAATACAGTTGGATCAAGATGCTTGTTTGCAACTTCGCTACTTACATAAATGTATTGGAATGCCTTATGGTCTAAGGGAAAAGCATGGAGTGTCATCTAGGTATGACAGAATCTGTTCCTATTATTTTGTAATATGAAGTGGCAAATTTTTAGGTAATGCCTTACTAGTTACTGTGACAAAAAAAAGAAATCAGTGTTTCCATTTATTGCTTGAATCTCCTATTAATATTATTTATTCCCACATCTTAGGGTTTCTAATAACATTATTTACCAGTAAACAACAAGAAAAAGTTGCATGAATTATAATTATTGGATTAGACAGAGACACAGGAAAAAGGAGAAGGAGAAAGCATAAATAATGAACAAACCCAATTCACCCACAATCCACATCAGCATTCAGTTTTCCTCAAAACTGCAGTTCGAAGCAGAATACGGCCTTCCGACTATTTTTCCATAGAACAATTCAATTCCCCCTTCCATGTTTACTGTACGGAACGGAGCAATGCAGTGGCTAATCTTGTCTTGTCAGTAAGGTAAGTTATGACTGTTCAGGTTATTTTTGAATAGTAAAATTAGCAATCTTATTTCAAGAGAAAGATGAAACTAGTATGACACTAGGGTACAGAACCTATGGAGCAATCAGAATCAAACAAATAGTGCTAGCTATTTACATTATTGGATAAGTTCCAGCATGAATATCTTTTGTTGACTGTTATTCCATCTGAGAAACGTGGTATCCTTTTCATAAAGCTTCACTGTAGATGTGCCTGTGAAGATTTGTACCCATTTCATCATCTTTGTCTTATCCTTGCCTTGTGAATAGGATCAGGGTATCGGATCACAAATGATGCTCCTCTTTGCAGGATTAAAGTGTTAGCCATCCCAGAATTTTTAAATTACAACTAGACCACTTCAAAGTAATTAACATAGACAAACTAAAGTTTTGATAATAATTACCAACTAAATTGGCAAGGCATATAATAAAATGGAATAAAAATGGAAACGAAGAGTGCCAAATATCTATCTGGGACCAGTGGGGTGTGTGTGCATCTGAGTTGGGGCAGTTAAAGAGGTCTGAGGAATTGAGGGTATGGAGGAAATGGATAAAAACATGAAAAATAGGCGGTTGGGAACACCTTATCTCTTTGCTAGTTGTTTTCCTCTTCTTTCTTCCTTTTTAGTTGTTCCTCTCCACACTTTCCTTAGGAAGAAGAAAGAATGAGGGGTTTGGTGGTGATATGGATTTGAGAGGATGAGTTAGTGAGATTGGGAAGGGAAATATGTGGGTAGGGACTAGGGAGGATGTGAAGAGAGGGTTTTGGTTGGAGAGAAAGAGAGGAGAGGAAATGGGGAGGCGAGGTCTCGTTTTTTAAAATTAAATAAAGTGAAAAGTAAAGATAGGAGGCAAGTGAAGAGAGGGGAGCAACAAGGAGAGGAGGAACCAAAGAGGTAGGGGCCCAACTCAACAGAGAATCTCTTTAGAAGTGGGAGGAGTTGGGTGTATGTAGGCGAAGTGGTAAGGAAGGAGTGGAGTAGCTAGAAAGTAGGAGGAAAAAGGGGGAAGGAGATGCAGTTGGTAGCTAGACAGTGGAAGGAAAAAAGAGAGGGGATGAGATTTGGTAAGGAAAAGAAGAATAAAGGAAAAGGGAGGGTATTTTTGGTGTTCTCACTTGATTATCAAAGAGGGGGTTTTTAGTACGGAGAAGTAAAGGTAATACGTAAGAGAGTGACACGGATGTAATTCATGGAGGAAGTTAGGAATAAGAGTATAAAAATGGTGGTATGGACAAAGCAGTTTTTTCTGTAAATGGGGGAAAAACATTAATGGGAAGGGGTGGCATCTTGATAATCAATATGTCCCGTTAAGTTAAAAAAGAAAAAAAAAAGGAGATGTGGCTACCTCAGGGAGTCCTAAATGTGATCTTTTTGTTGTAAACTTCAGATGGGGATATCTTTTGGTTGATGAGCCTGATTCACTTTCCAACTGTAATTGGTAATGGATTTTTTTTGAGATTTAATAAATGTGGCTACCTCAGGAGTCCTAAATGGAATTTCCTCCCCTCTCTTATGGGCTGCAATCAAGAGCCTAAATTTAGTGTGCAAGTAGTCCCCTGCTCACATGTCTAGTTTAGGGAAAACAGAATAGGTCATGGGCCTCATGGCATGATATTGGGTTCTATCTTTTTGTTGTTTCCGAAAAAAAGGGGTTCAAAATGATATACTCAGCAAAAAAGTTTGTTAAACACAATTGGATAGCTGAAAATGGAAGGGAGATTACTGACATATTTGAATATGCTTCTGAAATTTAAAAGGTTCTAGGCTGTGGTGTGCCCTACCTATACAAGTGTTGGAATTGTGACATGGCAAAAGATGGAAGAAGAAGTCCTTCCTATGTGGGCCATGTAAATGACTTTCTGACTATGCCTTAATGCTCTGAATGTTGGGAAGCCATGAAAATAATTAGGTGCAGAACAAGGAGGGTTATAAGCATAGCCACAGGAAGTGGGTTCAACATTGAATGAACTATGGTTCAGGTTACACCATACTACGAGTTTTCCAGTTTTGTAGAAGTATCCTAGGTTGTGATTTAGGATTTCTACCTCCAGATTTTCTGTAACTGATTATGATTGAAGTTCTAATTTTCTTTAAATAGTCATAAAGTTCTTTATCAGTCCATGATTTATGGTGAATAAGATTTGGCTTTTTGGCTTCTAGTTCTTGGGTGATTCACAACATTCCAGCCCTTATTGTGGTGATCCATTAGTTGATTGGTGGTGATTCCATGGTCATATCCCCCTTTCTTATCTTCTTTCATTTTCCTTACACTTCTATTATTATTATTATTATTATTTTTCTAATGGGCATTGCGTTCTATCTAATCTTTAACTATGGTTTTTACTTGATAAAATAATAAATTCAAGTGTTCCTATTTTTTTTATGCCAAATCTGAGGCAGAGTAATGAGATGCTGCCAAGGATTTGCTGCACCTACAGTAACGTTTAGGTTTTTCAGTGCGAATCTACTCCAATGCTGCCAATCTTTCTTTCTTTGAGGAAAAGCGAGACAAAAGGTAGGTTCTTTTACTGGGATTTATAATTTATGTTGCAAATATGAGTGTTTAGTAGCATTTTCAATAATCTATTTATTTTAATGGCCATTATTCCTGTACGAATTTTCTCAATTTGGTTCTGATTTTAAACAGTGGATGTCCTTTTGAGTGTTAAATCGTTGGTTTTGCTAATTGGAATGGAGGAGCAAGGGTGTTACTGTGGAGACAAAAAAGAGAGATCATGATCAGGAAATGGGTAGCGGATGAAATGCTCTTTTTTTCTTGTTAATTAATTAACATGTTTTGATTTTTAGTGGTGAACTCTTCAATTTTACAGAGTAAGGAAGAAGAATAGAAGGAAACAATTGTTGGCGGAAGATTTTATCACACAAATATTATTCTACTTTTTATTAGTATGCTTCTTGCACTGTCTTTCTTCACAATGAATTTTTTCTCCTTGAGGATCCCTTGATCCTTTAAGCATAAATTTCCCAGTCTAGGATTCCATGTCTCTTTCGGCGTAAACCCCTTCAGATGCCATGTCTAGGATGTTGTAGCTATTTATTTTAATTGGTTGCTTCCGGACTAGGAAAATCCAAATGCATTTTAAGAGTGGTTAATAATGGGAATTTAATTTTCTGGTTGCCTTGTGATTCCCAGTCTTTTTTAAGTTTTACAACATTTGATTCTTATCTAGACTTTGAGACAATTTCTAGGTTTCTATTAATTTCAGCTAGGTCATAGAATTCTACAGTTCTTTTTGTTAAAATTTTAGGATTCTTGCTATGGTGATGAATGTAGAGATGTTGAACTGAGAGTTAGAACTTTGGCAGTGATGCACTTGTCCATATACTATTCCAAATGTGTTGTATCAAAAGAAAACTTGATGTATGCATGGTTAAAGTTGAAGCTCTTATGCCTTTTGACTTTGTAAGACAAGCAGAATAGATTTTTCCTAAGCTTGCCTTCCAGAACTTGTGCTACATTGTTTCTCCCTAGCTAATATATTGGCAGAAGCTGTTCTTATATGATCATGTTTCGTTATACTAATGTATTGGATTTGAATTCTCATACCCGTAGGATAATTCATGGAAAGATGATATTCAAGGAAGACAATGGTGTGGCTGTTTGAACAGTGCATCAGCTTTCATATCCTTTTTATTTTTATTTTTTTGTATCTTATACAGACTACAGAGACAGTTCTCCACTTCCCATGTTGGAGGCAGAGGAATTTGAGTGTGGAATACCAAATTAGATGCTCCACATTCCTTGGAGTAAAAGCAACTTATGGCAGAACACAGGTGACTATTCCATTTTCCTTGCAAAAGGACCCCAAATGGGTACCGGATGAAACATCGATGCATTCTTCCTTGCCCCATCCGTCTTTTCTCCTTTTTGATTTCTCTTACTTGTTGAAACTATTGGTAGGTCTCTTCAGAAAACCTAGGTTGTGGAGCGTTTCCCACTTTTAAGGATATTAGTTATGAGTTTTCCTTTTTTATTTTTATTTCTTTAAATGTTGTATGTCTTGAATGTCTTGGTTGTTACTAGATAAGGCAAGCAGTTCTGTTTTGTTAGTTTATGCGCATCTCAGTTATTGGGGTTCCAGTGATCGAAATGGAAAAATGAAAAAAAAACAAAATAAGCCAAAAATTGGACTCTCTTCCCGCTCTTTGTTCCTACTTTCTGATGTTAACATATGTAAATCCATGTAATAGAGACAGAATAGTTTCAAAAGCTTCGGAAATATGTGCATATGTCCATAGTAATATGTGAAGAGAAGATTTTGCATCATGCATCTTGTTTCATTGATGATTTTTCCAAAGACCATCATCAACCTTCCTATATTTGTTTTCCTCTCATTTGGGGCTCTCCTATATTTCTGATCTAGGGCTTTTTTTTTCTTCCTATTTATATTTGAAAAGTTATTTGTATTCATCATCATCTCTAACTGGACTGGTTTGTTTCCCCATTCCTTATAAATGGCTGCACACATAGGCTGGTAGACTACTTTGGTATATAAACAACCAGAATAGAGGAAATTGGGTGCCTAAAGTGAATGGATTACTGTATGATAAGCACATGACAGAGTATAGCACGAATACCCATTCCTTATTAATGGCTGCACACATAGGCTGTTAGACTTCACTTTGGTTTATAAACAACCAGAGAGGAAATTGGGTGCATAAAGTGAACGGATTCTTGAATGATAAGCGCATAATGAGTATAACACAAACCCTTTTTGTTGCAAATTCATATATTTTTATATATATAGCTGTTCTTCCTTGTGGATTATGAACTTGGAGTCAGCAAAGATAAGTTATTTTAATCTATTTTGAAGTTTCTATTAGTAAAAAAATTGCAAGGGCTTTCTGATTGCAATAATGGTGATTTTGAGCTCTCTGCATAAGATTGTTGAATTATCTCTTTAATTCCATATACAAATACATAATACCTATCAAGTTCAATGATGGTATGGTCAGAGTATGATTATGAAATATATGATTGATTTTTTTTTCTTTTTATTTTGAATAAATTTATGCATTTCTGCTGGACTCCTCCCCTCTCTTTTCTCTTAGCGATGTCTCTGTTTGACGTATGTCCATCTCTTTCTTTCCTCTTGTTTTGATCCCTTTCTTCCTTATTTTGTATCTTGTTAAGAAATTATACTTTAGATGTTCCTGTTGCCTTTCTGACAACTTGGAGGGGGTTGGGGGATGATGGTCCTGTTATATTTTTGAATACTTTTATTCAATGATCTTTTAACAAAACTACTCTTCACTGTCTTCTCACTGTTCTTATTCTACTTCTTCTGTCTGTCTCTGTGTTAAAAAATTTCACGTGGGCATTAAGAAGATGAGGTACTTCTTTTCTAATACATAATGTAAGCTATGTTAAATGAAATGAGTTCATTTGAGTTGTAGGTTGAAATACTGCAAAGAGGACTTAAAGAAATGGGGATCTTGAAAGATACGTGAAGGCCCTCTCAAACTTATCGTCAGCTGAACCCAACTTTTATAGGTCTGTTGAAACTTCTGTTTGTTCTTTCAGTTTGTCATGTGGGTTGCATTTTTGTCCAATATTGGGAAAACACATTTTGGGCTATTTGATTCAAGTAGAATGCATATAGACATAAAAATCTCTGTTAAACAAGCTCACTATCAAGGAATTGATGTTCACAATTGCCCCATGATTAGCTGTGACCGTCCTTTGGAGCCAAATGTTGTAAGTTATAGGTATTTCCTTCTCTGAGTTATTTCTACTACTTCAGCACAAGTTTGTGTACATTATTTCATATATCATTCAAGATTATATAGCTTGAGGTGAACAAACATGGCAGTTCTTCGGTTCATGTTACAGATTTGCATCTCTTCCTGTTTTTGCCCAATTAAGTTAGATCTGAAACCCATGACTCTTCCATATTTATGTGCAGCCCAAGTGGAATCATTTCAAGGAAATAAAGAGCTGATACTTTATTGCAATCATTGGCAGGTGATAATGATTGTACCCAGAAGTTATATCCCTTATTCTTTTGACGGACGAGAGAGGTATTTGTTGCACTTCCTTTACACTATCAAACTGCATTATTGTTCATCATACAATTCAGATAGATATCAGGTTTCTATATAGTCAAGCCCTATGAATGGTTAGTTTAAGTTGGACACACTGACGTTGCAGTTGTCATTCATTTGAGCCATGGGAAATCACTGAATGCAAAGAACTGCCTTGCAAGTGAAGAAAGGGGAGCAACAAGGAGAGGAGGAACTAAAGAGGCAGGGGCCCAACTCAACAGAGAATCTCTTTAGAAGTGGGAGGAGTTGGGTGTATCTCTTTTGTCTGATATTGTTGACCCAGCAAATGTTACCGTGGTCGCAGAAACTGTTAAAAGGGCTCCCAGGATGTTTCCTGGAAGGTAAGGAAAAATAAATATCTCAGCAGAGATTTGATTACTCATTGTATTGGGATAGGATGTGAGTAGCGATTTGATTAGTTTGTTTATAATTTTTCTTTCCTTTTGGGTTTAATAAATTCTTCTTATTATTATAGTATTAGGGGGAGTGTTAGTTCCACGAATGTCAAAGTGCCACGAAGGTTGCCTAATACTCAAGAGGAAAACGCATGTTGGTTAGAAGTTGGAAGTGGGAAATTTATGGATTTTAATTGAAAATTGGAAAACAATTGATGAGATGGTATAGGCATTCACCTTTTCTACTACATAATCTCTTGACTGTACTTGCACAAATCTTGCTGTTAATGGTGCCTTTATGTTTTGTCATCTTTCCTTGAAAGGTGTCTCATTCATGAACCTTGTTTTTGAGTTAGAAGTTGAGTGCAGTTGGTAGTAGAGGGGGGAACTTGGGTTGTTTGATATTAGTAAGGTAATGGGGTGTTGCTTTGAGTCTGCTTTCTTTTTTTTTCTTTTTTTTTTTTTGGGGGGGGGGGGGTGTCTTTGTCTTTATATTGACCGATAATGTCATTTTGTGCTCAAAAGAAAGTGTGCATCTGTTGTTGGAGAGGGAATGGATGCTGCCTCAGCTTTATGGAAATTTCTCAAATGTTCTTTTTGGGGGGGGGGGGGGGGGGGGAGGAGAATTGGGTGATGAAGATTCAGAATTTGAGTTGACGCTCCTTATTTTTCCTTTACATTTGTAAACCACCGCTGATGATTGATCTCTATCTCACTCCGACGACGGATTGAGAAGTGAAGTCTCCTACTCGTACACCACATGTTGAGCAAATAATTGGTTTGTTTTTGCGTAGATTTCCGTCGTGCTTTCATCTTGTTGTGTATCTCTTTAGGTAATTCTCATGGTTTTGTCTTCTAATGTTGTTGCAGAGAAGGAAATATGAACCGCTAATCTCAGGTTTTCTTGTCTGTTGGTGACATGCATCTAGCTTATTGGTACGTCAGTGAAACTAGTCTGACAATTTGTGAGGTTTGGGGACTGGTGAGACAGGTAGTGAAGCTCCTGAGGGTCACTCTTGCTCTGCGCATGGCATGCCTTCTCTTCGACAAGTTATTGAGGGAAGCTCCAACCATATCAGAATGTCTTCATACCTATGGGTCTCTTCAACTCTGATTTGTCATCTTTCAATTTCAACTCTTCCAAACTATTTAGATACTGTTCCTTCATATTCTCCGGTTACATGAGCCTTTTCTTATTTCTTATAGACTGTGTTTCTATGGGGTAGCCGTTCCTTATTTACAATTATTCCTATATATATATATATATATATTTTTTTTGGGGTAAATAATTATTCCTATATTTGTATTACATTGCATTATCGTATTCAGTATATTCTCGCGCTTGATTACATGAACTTCAGTTCTCATTCTGCATTCATACGTTCCTATGAGCTGGCTGGGTTTGTATTTTACATCATTGCCATGTGCATGGGTTTATCTCGCGTTACTGTTCTGTGAGTTTCTCTTAGCCTACAAAATTGATCTTCTCCTGAGAAAGGGGAAGGGAGTATGAAAGATTGCTGTATCTTCTTTCTAATGTTCAATCTGCTGGTACAATTGAACTTACCAAACTGGTGCATGCAGGCACAAACAACACTGGAAGCTTGTGGTGATTGTTTAAAAACAAGCAAGTAGCCGAATAAAAAAGATATACCTAATGAATCAAGTATGTTTCAGTTTTCTTACTCATACTTCTCATCTTGAAGCAAAAAATTTGTTCTTCCATGCTTTCAGTTTGCTTTATGCGAGAATACCTCTGATTTTTGAGGTCAAACATGTCGAGTCTAATTAAGTTATTCAACAGATGAAAATCCCTTGATTATTATTTTATTTCATTGAAAAATCATTGTAATTGTAACTTTGGTACAGTGGTAGTTTGATTAAGTTGCTTTGCTTTGTATTTGGATGCCTGTCCATTGCAATGTATCTAACTTGGGTTTTTGTCCTTTTTCCCACATGCACATGGAAATGATTTATATTCTATTTTGACTTTTCGTTGTCTTAATCTCGATACTTGTATCCTTTTAAGGCCAGTTTGTAGGAAGTGCATTTATAAGAAGCTTATAGATGAGCAGGCAGATTGCTGTCCTATATGCAGTATAGATCTTAGTTGTGCTCCAGTGGAGAAGCTCGAGTCAGCTCATTCTTTTGTTCCTACTTTACAATAAATTTAAAATGTTATTGTTTGAGTCATGCATATTGTGTATGTACTTGCTACTTATTGCTTAATTGCTACCTGCATATTATTGTCCTCTCTACTAGGTTACAGCGATGGCCGTTTTCTTCAATCGGGTAGATTGGATGGTAGGATAGAAGAAAAACAAAACAGGAAAACGTTGTTTTTCAGTTGACATCCATGGGTTCTATATAAGATGTATAAACTGGCTCCATATGCAATTATGTATTGTTATATGTCGGACAAGAAGGTTTTGTGCTACAAACCAATCCCCTTTCGTGCTACAATCAATCCCCTTTCTTCTCAAGATCATCGGGTATGATTGTCGATGGAATCGGAAGAAGACCGATGAAGCTTTTCCACTCGACTGTTGCTGCTGCTACTACCCTTTATAGGAGTAGGGTGAGGGATGCCTCTTTTACCTGGAGGTTGGTTTTCCCAAATGTACACAAGCTGTTGCCATTGTGTTCTACTTGCCACTACTATGCAAGTTCATTTCATCAGTTCATGTTCTTAAGAGCTAATGGCAGAGCCTTCTTTGTCTTCTTCGGTTTTGTTTGTTTGGGACTCGTTCTCTGATATTGGAATCTCTTCCTTTTGCATGCCCTTCTCAAACTATTGTAGGTTTGTAAAGCCGCCACGGAAAGCTTCACCCGGGAAGTATCTTTTCGGAGCAAGAATAAAGACGCCAAGGTATAACTATGTCTTTGTTGAATTGTACGTTTAGTCGTTTGACCATCATCTGAGACTTCTTCACTTGGATGTTACGCTCTCCCTTTGTTCCCTCTCTATTCTCTCCCGTTCTGTCCCCTTTTCCTTCTCTGTCTCTCCATTCTTTCTTCCACTTTCTTTCTTCGCTGCTCATTTGGATAAGGGGCCCCTTTGTTTCATCTCTTTAGTCTCTTGTTCTATCTCCCTTTTTTTTCTTCTTGTGTTTCTCTTTTGTTCTATATTTTTTCAACTCTCATGTTCTCTCGAACTTGCTTCTACGTACATTTTCTCTAACGGTTCGACGTACCTTTTCTCTCAATACTTACCTTATCACCATTGAGTAGGCTATTTGTAGCCTTCAAAACCGATAGTGACTTAACTAAGGATTCCCTACCTAATAGGGATCCAACTACTTGGACTTCAAGTTAACAAATACTTTATTAAATAAGAACTTAATTACTATTTTCAGAAGAATTGTAAGAGATAAAGTCCCTTAAGATAAGGATCCTTATCCCAACCTACTAACTCACTGAATTCATCTAAAACTCGTATAAAACTCACAATTGCAAGGCCAAAATGAAAAAAAAGAGGGAGTTAAAAGTAGGTCCCTAAACCTAGGATCATGGGAAGTAAATCATGACCCATATTCAGCCCAAAAAGGGGCAGGAAAATTACTAAAATACCTTTGGAAGTGTTCAGCCAACTTTAGGAAGCTTCTTGGGTCCGGATTTCTGGGCCCAATTTTTTAGGGGTCCAACCCAGGTAGCATCAGTTCTCCCCTTCTTTAAAACCTTCATCTGCTAATAAATGTGCTTGTCATGTGCTTTAGGGTCAACCCTCTGGGGGGGTTGCATGGGGATTTGTCATCTTATCTTGCAGTGGGAAGAAAGTAGTAGGCATGTTTCTGCTTGCATCTTTCCTTGACAGAAAATCTTGGTGAAACTGGACTAGTGGCAATGTAATCTTCAATCTTCAATCTTCAATCTTCAATCCTGGGGGCCTAAAGTGTAAGGAGCCCTAAGAGGAAGAATGGAGTCAATAGCCATGCCTTTGGAGCCTTTCTTTGTCAACACCTTTATCATAACTAACTGGAGATATCAACCCTAGAATGTTTATAGTATCTTGTCTAGAAGGAAATTGAGACCCAAAGAAGGGCCAGTTTCACATAGGATTGGTGCTGGTACGGTCCTGATATTTGTGGGCAACAATACTCTGTCCTTGATGCTAAGGGCATAGGGAAGTAGGGAACCACTGGTGTAGTGGGTACCTCATCGACGGGATCTTCAACTCCTATGTTAGTCTTGTCAATCTCTTCTAGCACCTTCACTGGAGGAAGAGGGTACACCATCTGGTTGTGGAGCCTTGGGCTTGGAGCTAGTGGTGATGTCTTAGTTGTTCTTTTGACTGGGTCCTTTAGATTGAGGATCTACTAAGTGTTGTGTCTTGGTATTGCAGTCCTCCTTAGTTGCTTTGAGGGCCTGCTTCTTCTAGATCTTTGCTAGTGGGTCTAAGATTAGGAGTACAATTCTCAAGCCATTGTGCATGAACTTACACTTGTTGTCTCTCCCAATGATAGTAACGTCGTTATCAGATATCATATAACCAGCCTCTCCCTAGAATAATGTTAGACATTCGCGTGCTACATCACACCATATCTTGTCTGAATAGGAATGGAGACTGATGGGAACTAGGCACTTATTGAGTGACTTCTAATTCTTCACCATTTACAAGGGAGACTCTCTAGGGTTTGGGGATGGCTCTTGATTTTAAAATCATCCTTTTTTTGCAAATTCTTCAGACACCATATTAAAGCTACTACCACTATTAACAGTTACCAAAGCTCTGTGTTCACCCGGTTGGACAGTGTTGAAGTGCCAACTCCTCCTCCAGTTTTCTTCTTATTGCTCTGCTGAAAAGATTGTTAAAATGGCATTGATGGAGGTGCTGGCGTAGGAGTTTTTGAATTCAGTTTCTTCGTTGCAGCAATATGTTGATTCATTTATGGTGCCCTCTCTCTCTCTTTCTCTCCCTCTCTTTTTCTTCAAACCCTCTCTAATGATGTCTTTGTTATACCCCTCATTGTATCTCTCTTCACACTCATTCTCGTTCTCTCTCTCTCTCTCTCTTTCTTCAAACCTTGTCTCTGCTTTTTTGCAATGTCTCTGCTTGGCCTTTTTTTAGCCTTCGTATCTCTCTCTTCTTTGAGGGATTTTCCTCTTACCCTTCTTTCCTTTGGTAACAAATTTTTTTATTCATCCGAAAGAATAATGAAAATATTTTTAAAGCTAAAGACCAAAAAAGAAAAAAAATAAAGATGATTCCCAAAAAGAATACTAAATCTGATACCCAAAAACCTAAAGGCCATTGTAACCGTAGGCATGACCCCCCCCCCCCCCCCCCAAAAAAAAAAAAAAAAAAATCCTATTTAATATCATGTGCTTCAAATGATGAAGCCTTGACGTTAAAGTATAAAAGCATTATGTCCCAAGTAATATCATAAATTTGAACCTTAACCAATGACTTAAACTAAAACCTCGAAATCCTTAATCTAAAATACCCAGCCTGGAAGCATTCAAACCTTGATGTCTAGACCATAAATCTATAATTCATAATCATAACTCCTAAAAGTTAAAACACAAAACCGCAATGCTAGAGCTGGACCCAAACGTGAAACCATAAACTCTAAATACTAAACGCCCAATTCCCATAATAAGTATCCTAGACTGTTTAGCCAAAACATTAATTATTCTAAACAACCAAATTGCAATCCAAAGCCCTAACTTTAGTCATTAAAACCCCTATCGTCAAATTATATATAACAGACCCTAACTCAAAAATCATGCCCAAAAGATTAAATATTTTGTCCCTAAGGCTAATCCTAAATCTTGGTACATTTTTTGTCCTAGAATCTGAGACACAATACTGATCTGTATATCTGCAAGGATTGCTTTTAGGCTGTATGGCTTGAATTGCCATTTAGATCAGCCAAGCTCTTATAAAATGTTTAGAAGGAAAATTACATAACAACCTCTTCTATCTTTTGATCTCCTGGCATTAATTAAAAATTAAAAAACAAAAATAAAAACTACGGGGGCAAATCAGATCTGTTGAATAAATGGAGGTTCATTTTTCAGTAAAATATTGGTTGAAATTTTTTATTGCAACAGATGGAATGTTGTGCTGATGTGCTAGCTGCTGATTTGCTTGAGGTTGCTGATTTATCTCACCATTGAATCTTTTTTCTCCACCAGGTTAGTCTAAATTAACTCTAACCTGACCTTAAGGGTGTTGGAATCCTAAAGTTTGAACTTCAGTTTCTATTGTAGAAGAAGTAATCGTCTAATCGATGTATGTCCTGTTTCATGGATGTCTCTTTTCTAACTGTGTGTGTGTGTGTGTTTTTTTACTTAGCATGATTCCATTGTAAGGTGTTGTCCTCTTTGGGCAACTTATGATCCTAAACGTGGGAAGGGAAAGAAAAAGAAAATAGTTTCTCTATTTCTCCCCTCTCTTTTCTCTTAGCGATGTCTCTGTTTGACCTATGTCCATCTCTTTCTTTCCTCTTGTTTTGATCCCTTTCTTCCTGTTTTGTATCTTGTTAAGAAATTATACTTTAGATGTTCCTATTGCCTTTCTGACAACTTGGAGGGGGTTGGGGGATGATGGTCCTGTTATATTTTCGAATACTTTTATTCCCTCTCAAACTTATCATCAGCTGAACCCAACTTTTATAGGTCTGTTGGAACTTCTGTTTGTTCTTTCAGTTTTTCATTTGTGTTGCATTTTTGTCCAATATTGGGAGAACACATTTTGGGCAATTTGATTCAAGTAGAATGCATATAGACATAAAAATCTCTGTTGAACAAGCTCACTATCAAGGAATTGATGTTCACAATTGCCCCATGATTAGCTTTGACCGTTCTTTGGAGCCAAATGTTGTAAGTTATAGGTATTTCCTTCTCTGAGTTATTTCTGCTTCTTCAGCACGAGTTTCTTGTGTACATTATTTCATATATCATTCAAGATTATATAGCTTGAGGTGAACAAACATGGCAGTTCTTCGGTTCATGTTACAGATTTGCATCTCTTCCTGTGTTTGCCCAATTAAGTTAGATCTGAAACCCATGACTCTTCCATATTTATGTGCAGCCCAAGTGGAATCATTTCAAGGAAATAAAGAGCTGATACTTTATTGCAATCATTGGCAGGTGATAATGATTGTACCCAAAAGTTATATCCCTTATTCTTTTGACGGACGAGAGAGGTATTTGTTGCACTTCCTTTACACTATCAAACTGCATTATTGTTCATCATACAATTCATATAGATATCAGGTTTCTATATAGTCAAGCCCTATGAATGGTTAGTTTAAGTTGGACACACTGAAATTGCAGTTGTCATTCATTTGACCCATGGGAAATCACTGAATGCAAAGAACTGCCTGGTGAATGAATGTTTCATGATCAGCCTGTTGGACTAGTCACTAGCTAGATTGGATCCACTGCATGATGTCCTATCCTGTTCACTGTTATTGAAAACCTATCATTAACAATTTAAATAACAGGTACCGGGCATTGGCATGTCCTTGTTACTGAAATTAGGCATGGGTTATCATTTCTGAGTGATAAAGCTGGTGGCTATCTTTCTTATGAAGTATCTATTGGTAAGTACCATCAATTTTGTTATTTATGGTTGGAAATAGGTCCCAACAAGATCAATGAATTTGAAATAGTCCAGCTGTCTGGTTTTGGACTTTTAGGGTGTAAATTGGTTTGTGATCAGTGAATCATAAGGATGATCACTTTTTGCCAACTCATTATTTTCTAAAAGCGACTGCCTTGACATATGAAAGCCTTAAACCTCCATGTGTCTCTACGAATTTAACTTTTCAATTTCCCTATTAATTGTCGATCACGGTTTTGAAGTTTTTAGTCATTTGTAGCTATAACTGGGGACTCTTGGAGTAAATCCCATGGAAGATTGCTCTTGAGCCTTTTAGGACAGGTGATCACTAGTATGCAGGTGAAATATCTAAGTTTAAGACGGTACCCATTCCTATCCATTTTTCGTATTACCCGTTACGATTCATGTGACCTTTCCCACAAGACATGTTCAAATCTTCTTCGGTGAGTTTGAATTATTTTTTGTTTTTGTTTTTTCAATACAAAATAGTTAGAGATTAGGGAAATGATGAACGAGTGCTTATCGATTAATTTCCTCCAAAACTTCAATGCTTTAGTGGATTCCGATGGGCAAGGGAGCTAACCATGATTGTGTGTCCAGATTTTTGTCATTACTCTATTTTTTTTCTTGAAATTATGTTCTAGTGTTAGAGTAGGGTCTGTGCTCATATATGTACCCTCTAACTACTTAATGGGTTTGTGATTTGTTTACCTATTGGAAAGTTGTTTTTGTGAATTGAAAATGGAGAAAATATATAGAAATACCATATTATATAAAGCTCCATTGAAAAACCACCCCCCACCCCCCAGTGTTTTATGCTTTTTACTAGGTTCTTTATACCTAGTACTACATTGTAAGTTAAAATATTTATTCCTCTTCTGGTCTTATAAATTTGTTTATTTTGTATAATTTTCTTGGTGAACCTTTCTTTTGGAGTTTCCTGAAGAAAATATAACGTTCAGGAAAGAATAAATGAATTTCCCCATATTACACATGGTACCCTCTTTTTTCTTAAATTTCTACCCTTGTTTTAGTTTTAGGTGACTATACATTTGTATGTGTTTACATGATCTATACGTCAAGATCTGTAACGTACGCTAGTCGTATATTCAGTGGTGATTTCTATATGAGGAAATGTTGATGAATCCACACTAGGGAAAGATGGTTCCAAAGGGAAGAAATATGCTTCTGACAAATTAACTTCAGATTGGAGAACATTCAGAGCACATCTTGTTGCAAAAAAAGGTAAATGTAGCTTTCCTTTTAGTTGGAATTACACTTTCTTTCTTAAGTTACTCTGGAAAATGATATGAAGTAGGAAGTTCTCATGCTTGGTTGTTACTTTACGGTTTCATGATGAGACATCTAATTTGCTGGTGTCTACCACTGGATGTTTGAAGATGGATTGTGGACTTGCATGTATTTCATAACCTTCGTTGGTCGCTTCTGGCCAAATCATTTCCACAAAAGTTTTGGAAGTTACTCGCTTGGATATCATGCTAGGCCATGATTGTTGCTTTATATAACTAGGTTTTGGAACATGGTTTTTATAAAAAACTCGCATTGATTGGGACTAGGCTTCTTATTCAATTTTATGTTTTAATTTATTCATTTTCCTTGGGGGGGGGGGGTGAGGGTGGGAAAATGGTCGTGACCCTTCAGATATTGATTATTTCTCCTACTGTTATTGGCATATAAGGAAGGAGCTTTCATGGTCTTTCATGATTATGTGGCAGATCCAGATCATGAATCATGTTAGAAATGCCCTTTGACTTGCCTCCTCTTCCCCTGGCAGCATCAACTGTATGGGATTCCCATGTATTGGACTTCCCCTTCTGCTATTGAAGTCTTTATATGTGAAAAGATGCATGAAAGAAGGAACCTGTTTCAGATGGGGAAAAGCACCTTGTTGGCTTTGATGGTTCCAAACACATGGGATTCCAAAAAGCACCTTGTAGGTCTTGATGGATCTGAACACTTGGGATTCCTTTTTGCCAACTCATTTTGTGATATCTTGCAATTGAATGATAATCTTGTGAATGAGGCTCCCCTTTGGTTCCGTCTTTCTTCTCTCTCTTTGTCTCTCTTTTCCTCTCACTCTTTTTCATTCTCTCTTTTTTAAAGGTTCTTCCCTCTCTCTTCCTTTTATGAATTGGCTTTCTTTTATTTTGTCTCTCAGTTTTTGTGTTTTTTCTGGTTTTTTTTCTCTCTCTTTTCTTACAAGCCCTATTTTCTCTCTCGCTCTTCCTTGTGTAAATTGGGCTTGCCCCTTTGCTCCGTTTCTCCTCTTTAGTTTCGTCTCTTTTTTCATTTACTCCCCTTACCTCTGCGTTGTGTCTTACTTAATTCTCTCTTATTAGCCTCCACGCACTCTTTCTTGTCTTCTTTCTGTCTCTCTTTTAGTATTTTGACCTTATCTTGTCTTTCTCATTTCTTTGTCTAAATTAAGCTCCCCCTTTGCTTTCTCTATCTATTCTCTCATTTTGTCTCTCTACTCTCTCTCTCTCTCTGTGTCTTCTTCCCTTCAAAATTGTTCATGATGTCTTTTTGCAACCTTTCTCTATCTCTCTTCCCTCTCTTTCTCTCTCTATCTTCCTTTTACACTCTTTTGTTTAATCTCCCTTTTCATTCTCTCTCTTTTTTGTGTGTTTTTTTTACTCTTTTAATCTCTCCTTTGGCTTCCTTGAACTTTTTGTTGACTTCCTTTTGTTGCTCTCTTTTTCCCTCTCTCCCGTTGTTCCCTCTTTATTTTCTCCCGTTCTATCCCCTTTTCTCTCTCTTTCTCTCTCTTTCTCTCTCTTTCTCTCTCCATTCTTTCTTAGACTTTTTTTTCTTCGCCAGCTCGTTTGGATAAGGGTCCGCTTTGTTTAATCTATTTAGTCTCTCGTTCTACCTTCCTTTTTTTTCTTGTGTTTCTCTTTTGTTCTATTTTTCTTCGACTTTCATTTTATAGCCAACTTGCTTTTACGTACCTTTTGTCTACTGCACTCTCTTCCACCTCTCTTTGTTGTGTTATTAGGTGCACCTTTTGTTCTATTTCTCTATTCTCTTGTTTTTTTCTTCCTTCTCGTTTTATCTTTCTTCAACTCTACTTTTTTCTCTTATTTAATGTTTGGCATGTCTCTCTCTATCATACACCCAAGCTTCCTCTTTCTTCTTTATGTGAATGAGGCTACCCTTTTTTTCGTCTCTCTTCTCTTCCAGTGTCTCCTTTTTTGTTCTATCTTTTGAGCCTTGTTCTTCTCGGACTCTTTTGTCCTCTTAGTTTTTGCTACCACTTTCTCCATCTGCCGCTCTCTTTTATATTGTGTCTCTCTCTCTCTCTCTCTCTCTCTCTCTCTTCAAAACCTAGCTTCCCATTTGTTGGTTTGGCTCCAGTTTACAGATCAAGCTGTATTTGCTCAATGTTTGTTCAGACTTGGCATTATCCTGCTATTGTCCTTGTGATTTAGTTTTGACTGAGTTGGATCACAATGGTTTTGTTCTAGTGAATTACTGTTTAATTAGATCCAGTATCTTGGATGTGCTAGATTTTCCTAGAACTTTAACTCATAATGGAGTCGATCTCCATTGCTAGATATGTCGTTCTTCGGTCAGACTTAGAATGGATAGAGTGTTCGCTAATCTGACTTGACTAACTTGAGTGCGATTCCTATTGGTTGATTGCAATACTATTTTTGAACCTTAATGAAGACGTTGTGATGCTGTCAATGTCTGTCCTAATTTAAACCTTCTTCTTTTTTTTTGGTTGTTGTTCATGATGTTATGCTCTCTTCATATGCATGCTCTGGTACTGTGGGATGCAGTTTTAATCAGTTTGATGGATATTTAAAATGTCCAGAGATTATTTCATGGACCCAAGGAGGAAAACACAATAGCTCCAGTCCTACAGTGACGTGACTCTTAATCCTTGTAACTTGAAATAGGATTTCTCCAGTACAGTTATTCTGACATCATATTGACAGTAAGTGACATTGCGTGTCCGTGCTAGCTTTTGGTTCATATTGTTTTTGCATAATTTCTTACAACCCATATGTATGATCTCGGGACATCTGCTCTTTCTCTTTCCAAGCAATGGCAATGTCACTGCAAGAGTACAGATTGATAAGCAACTGCTGATATGTCGAAAGATTTATCAGGATAGAAGGGAGACGTCGTCAGCGAATTTTCAGCTCACGGGGAAAGAAACTGACGAAGAATGCCTAGAATTAGTTCAATAGATGCTATGGAGACCTTGGCTAATCAATAAATGGAAGAAAATGTACATTGTGTTGATAAGGTATTGTGAGTGTGGTATTTCTTATTGATCTTAGTTAAGAACTTCAAGCTTTCATCTCTATTTAGAGTACTTTACAGAGTTCAAAACTCCAGATTTAGTTAGTTTAGTCTATATGTTCAATTTGAAAGTTGGTTTTGATAATGCAACTACAGTTGGCTTGTAGGAAACAAATTCACTGGTGATATTCCAGACTTGAGCCCATTGTATAAGTGGGTTTCTCTGTAAGTATATTTCCTCACCAACGACAGTTCTTGAAGGAAGAGCAACCTAACATGACATGTTAGTGACACTGTGACAGGCTAAATGTAACCAGATATGTTTTATCAAACTCTCCACTTGTTTAGATTCTTTCTCATTAATCAAGTTGACTTTATTTTATTTTGTGATTAAATCAATTGAAGAGGTTTGGACAACAATAAGTTGGACGGGCAGATAGCTCAATCACTGGGGGAACTTGACAATCTTCAGGAGCTGTAAGTTTCCATTATGCCTTCACTCTTGGGCTTTCATTTACTTGCTAATTACCTTCTTTTTTGAACAGATTTCTGCAAAACAACCACCTCGAGGGTCAGGTCCCACATGCCTTAAAAAATAAAACTGGAATCAAGATTAAGTAAGTCAATTACTGCTTGTTTCCTGTCTGTGTTCTAGAGTAATGGTAAGCGTTGATTATCACTCCACCCTCCATCCCCAACCCACCCAAAAAAAAGAAGAAAAGATTATCTTGTCTTAATGAATTTTCTTGGTGCTTTAGGCTCTCTCCTAAAGAACAACCGGCTGACAACATATATGATAAAGCACCATTTGAAATGGTTATGCTGTATTATTAGTTTTTGTGCTTGGACAACTTAATGACCAGAATTTGTAATCATCTGATTTGTGACAGAAGGATTTAATCATTAGAAGTCCCATAGTTATTCTTACATTTCCCCCATATGAAAGTACGCCGACATGCTTTTTTATGTTTAGTTGCCTTATTGTACACATATTTTGCCTGTGGGGGTTGACCTTCCGTTAATGTACCTCCTCCCCCCCTCCCCCTTTTTCCCCCCAATGGTTATGGTTGCTTGTGTGTGGGGGGGCTGGGAGTTCCACCATCCCTATATTACTGTTCATCTTAGAATCCATGCAATCTGATATTAATAAAATTTGTTTGTTTTTAGTAGGGACTGATATTGAGAAAAAGTACATATTGATGTTTTTCATTGAAATTGATGCTCAATTCTTTTCAAATGTTCAGAGATTTTGAATAAACCCTGTAAGACGAATTGCTGTCAGCCATGCAAAACTAGTTGTACTTGTGTTAGATGGAAGGATGTATCTAGCCTTTTTATGTGCCTTGTTTTTTTCTTTCTCCACTTGTCATGACTTATTCCTGTCTTCCTTTCTCAGAAAAGCACCAAATACACTAGAAAAGAAATGGAGGAGGATTGATGGTGCTTAGAGGGCTGTATACCTTTCTCCTAATCAATTGAAGATGTTTGGACAACAATAAGTTGGACGGGCAGATACCTCAATCACTGGGGGAACTTGACAATCTTCAGAAGCTGTAAGTTTCTATTATGCCTTCACTCTTGAGCTTACAGTCATTTAATTACTTGCTAATTACCTTATTGTCTGAACAGATTTCTGCAAAACAACCACCTTGAGGGTCAGGTTCCACATGCCCTAAAAAAGAAAACTGGAATCAAGATTAAGTAAGTCAATTACTGCTTATTTCCTTTCTGTGTTCTAGAGAAATGCTAAGCGTTGATTATCACTCCACCCCATCCCCAACCCACCCAAAAAAAAAAAAAGATTATCCTGTCTTAATGAATTTTCTTGGTGCTTTAGGCTCTCTCCTAAAGATCAACTGGCTGACTCAGCATATAAGATAAAGCACCATTTGAAATGATTATGCTGTATTATTAGTTTTTGTGCTTGAACAACTTAATGACTAGAATGTGTCATCATCTGATTTGTGACGGAAAGATTTAATCATTAGAGTCCCCCATATATTTTGCTTGTGGGGGTTGACCTTTCTTTAATGTACCCCCCCCCCCCCCTTTCCCCCAATGGATATGGTTGCTTGTGTTGGGGGGCTGGGAGTTCCACCATCCCTATATTACTGTTCATTTTAAAATCCATGCAATCTGATGTTAATAAATTTTGTTTGTTTTTAGTAGGGACTGATATTGAGAAAAAGTACATATTGATGTTTTTCATTAAAATTGATGCTCAATTCTTTTCAAACGTTCAGAGATTTTGAATAAACCCTGTAAGCTAATTGCTGTCAAGCCATGCAAAACTAGTTGTACTTGTACTAGATGGATGGATGTATCTAGCCTTTTTATGTGCCTTGTTTTTTTCTTTCTCCACTTGTCATGACTGATTCCTGTCTTCCTTTCTAAGCAAAGCACCAAATACACTAGAAAAGAAATGGAGGAGGATTGATGGTGCTTAGAGGGCTGTATACGTTTCTCCATGTTGCTGGCCTGCATTGCTTAGCTTATGAGGTTATATTATCTGGGTAATTTATTGTTTGGCAAATCAGGTACGTTTGAGATATGATGAAATAATTAATTAGTTTGATACCTTGTTGGTCTAATTTCTACTATTGCAGCTTTATAGTTTGTAGATACAACATGCAAGGTATAACTTTAGGCTTATGCATGGAAATAGAATTGCACAAATGAATGTTTAGTTTGGGCTTTGTCACATAACTAAGTTAGTTGAAACCAATTGTTCATTAAGAGAGAAACCTGCCCACTAAACAAGTGGGAAATGTTTTATTGAAATACAAAAGAAACCGTGTTCATAGGCAAGCCTTTGTATAAGTTGCACCATTGCAATCATTAGGTTGTGAGTTCGAAACATAGAAGGTGCCTCTGATGTAGGCTTGAATGGGGGCTTAAAAACGAGGCCCAGTGTCACCAGGAAATAGGAAAATAAAACCAAAGAAGGGAATTTTGGTAAAGGGCTAAGGGGATTTTCTAGGGTTTTTAGGACTGAACAGTAAACGTGGCTCTGGGAATAGGGCTATTGGTCCTATTCTGAGGTCTCTTACATTTTATGAGGATTGAATGAGATCAGACAGGATTGAGGAGTGCTAATGGGTGAGATCGTTTGAGAAGCTTACAATATGCTATGGATTGCTTGTATTCTGATTGAAAAGAAGATGGCGGATGAGTTTTTCTCATTGTGGGCTGATCTGATTGAGCTTGCAGTCGTCCATTTGTGTAGCCTCTCAATGAATCAATAAGAAATTAATAGGATCACTAATCAGCTGTGTGTTGCGGTTGGAAGAGGGCAAATCTTGTTGCCAAAAGATGCTAGATATTCTTTACTATCAGCATGGTTGGAAGCTTTATAAGACTCTGGATGGATGGGGAGAGCTTGTAGATCAGTTGATAAGGAATGGTGGAGGATGGATCAAGTAGATTCTTACATTGCCACTACCACAGTTGATCAATAGTCTGATGAATTCTTGAACAGAGGAGATGATTGTCCCATTCCAGAAAGTCTTTAAGGTCTGATGAAAAGAGCTTTCATCAGGCAATATGCAGCTGTTCACCCACATTTACAGGCTTTTGTCCGTGATGAGTGATGAACTATCTAAAAGGTAAGGATATTGCTATTCATCCTTGGCTTGCTCTAACTAATTGGATAGGTTTTGCCTCCTTTTACTATGTCTTCTAAAAACACTCTTTGTTGCTGTGTATTTGCATTCGTATGCAAAATCCTTTTCTCGGTCATTTTATATCGGAACTATGGAATATGTTGGGAGAACCATATAGTTGGAGACTCGGCGTCATCATGGGCAACTGATTTACCTAAAGCCTGTGGACTTCAAAAGAATTATAGAAGAGGCTTGCTATACACTCTTCTTGGCATATTAATGGCATTGGACGATAATATGAACATTGCATTTGCTATCGATGGATTGTGAGTCATAATCATCCATTGAGCTCATTAACCTGTATAATCTATGCAAGCTAATCCAAATGGAGAGATACTGAGAAGGTAATCATTACTATTTTCTATCTATCTAGTTTCTGTAGAAGGCAATCATTATTCTATCTATCTAGAAATATTACTTACAAAAAAAGTTGTATATGCTTGTAAAATTTGGATTGATTTTGTTCTACTGCTTTATTATGGTTAGGTTTGATTCACTTTCCTAATTCACAGTTCTAGGTCTTTATCCTAAAACCTTGGCTGAGAAATTTCAGATGGTTTTGAAACGTGCAGATGTTATACAATGCTTTTGCAGTGTGTAGAGAGACAGATACATATTGGTTGGTTTTTCTTCTACTTTGCGCAATGGTGGAGTTTGTCCATTGTGCGCTGGAGGTCGCGGGTTCGAATCAGCCTCTCTGCAAAGCAGGGGTAAGGCTGCCTAGAAAGTCCCTTCCCTAGACCCCACAATGTGGGAGCTTCGGCACTAGGTACGGCCCCTTTTTTCTTCTTTACTTTGGGGGGGGGGGGGATGCACATTGATGCAAAATATTCGTTTTTGTTTCGCAAGAAAAACCAAAAAACTGTACAATGGAACAGTTGCTTAATGATACAAAATAAAGGCGTAAAACTCTCAAAATCTATATGTAGGTCATTTTACTGCATCGATTTCCAATTCTTAAATGATCACCTGGCCTACTTGGCTAGATATTTGATTTATTGGCACCGTGGATGCTAGATAATGCCTACCAGATTAGTGTCTACAAAACAGTGTCATCTTCCACTCTTTCCTGTTTAGGAACTGCTGTAGACCCCATCATCTTGGCAGTATGAATCATGGTGGTCTTTTCTTCTGCACCAGACACAACCCCCACCCCCCCACCCCCACCAAAAAATAAAAAATAAAAAAGACACGCTACTGCTGTGCCAAGTTACATTCAATCCATAGCTTCTGCACATGCATTTTGTTGGCTCTTTCCATCCCATTAGTGCCTCAAACTTTACTTCAAAGTTTGCTTTGATGCCTAGGAAAATTTTAAAGCATCCCACCACCCGATAATTTGTATCTCCAAATACATCAACGGCTTGCACTGCTTCAGTGCCCAATTGAGCTTCCATCTATTTGAGCTTGCAAGCACAATCTAATTTCAGTTTTCCCCTTCTTTGGAATTGTCAAAGAACAGGCTGTAGTTCAAGGATCTGTTCATACATTTCCAAAGCTTTCCATGCCATTTAGTTCTACTATGATTTGGTGCCTTGTCAAAGAATGGAAATTATTCTATAAAAATCTTGAACTCATGGTCCTTAGAGTTCTTCATTAGCCATTAGTGTCATGCCAGCTGCTTTGAGGAGTTATTGTTAATCGCTAGAGAGATGTGAAGTGTATGGCTAACCTAATAACGAAAGTTTCCTCCGCAAGGTTCGTCCACCACATTGCTCGCGCAGGTGCTTCCCTCTGCTCTTGCAGAACACTCCCCTACTGGTGCATTTTTACATAACACTTCCTCCAGCTTAAAAGCACTATTGAGGTTGTCACAAGACAAATTGTTGTCATCCTATGCAAAATTAGCTGTAAAGGGATGTTGGATCTAGCAATAAGATATGCATATCAGTGTTTTGATGTGCCTTACCTTTATTCCTTTCTTTCTCCATTTGTCATGACAGATTCCCACATTCCTTTCTCAATGCAGCAAAAAAATGTGTAGAAAACAGACAGGATTGATGGTGCTCAATTGGCTTAGCACCTTCTCCAGATTGGTGTCAAGTTTGGCATAATATGGTGTTCCACAGCCTCTAAAGTGTCATCTGTTGGTTGATGAGGCAGGTGCATATGAGACTTGAAATAATTAGTTACTTGAATGTTCTGCTGCCTTGATTTCTTTCACTGCGACTCCATTATTTGTAGATGCAAGCTATAATGGTAGGATTATATGCATGGAAATGTAATTGCACAATGGATTGTCTATATTTGGGCTTGATATTGTTTCTAAATCAGGTGATATACTCTTCTTGGCATATTAATGGTATTGGACGATAATATGAACATTGCATTTGCTATCGATGGATTGTGAGTCATAATCATCTGTTGAGCTCATTAACCTGTATAGTCTATGCAAGCCCAATCCAAATGGAGAGAGACTGAGAAGCTAATCATTATTATTTTCTATCTATCTAGAATTATTATGTGCAGCAGAGAATTTATTGATTATAATGACTAAAATATTATATCGATGACTCAAATTCTCATCTACGTTGTTCACGTTTTATTTTATTTAATATTTCAACTTTCTAATATAGATATTACACCCAAGGGGCACTTCTTCATTAATCATCATCAATTCCATCTAGATTAGTATTGTCCAATCAACAAACAACTAGGTTGTTTTGACTCTCCAAACTATGCTGTGTAAATGGCTCAGTCAAAGGAAGGGTGCAGCTTTCAATCATAAGAGAACAGCTATATCTTCAAAAGTGATGTCCATGTGAGTCACATGACAATTAAATAATCAATCATTTGAAAGACTAGGACTATGGTGCCAATTAATGAATACCCATCCTGAAACTATTTTAGAGTCAAACAGAAGGCCACATCATTGCCAAGCCATAATTAAATAATCATTGTGCCTTTAATCATGTAATCCTATGTTAAAAAGATTATAGAAAACTCAGTAGCAATTTATTTACTAAATTACCAAGACCCCGCAGTGTGATATGAACCTTCCACTAATCCAGGAAGTATTGAATCAATTGAACAGTCTGGGTTAATACATATGAGACACAGCTTTCAATCAGCTTAAAAGGAAAATGTCAAGGTTTGTTCTCGCCAAGGCCTAGTGTTGTCTCCAACACCTACACAATAGCCATGTGCCCATGGATATAAATTCACATGGTCTATGTGTGTGTGAGTGTGTGCAAGTGCCTAAAGAGCCCAGCCCCTTCCCACCCAACCCCCCCCCCCGGCCCATTTTTTATAATAATAATAATATATATTGTGGGATTTGGGGGGAGGGGGCTTGCTAACATGCATAAGACAAGTTTTGTAATGCCAAATGCATGCTACTTGGAGAAACTAGCACAAGATATTTACAGTTAAGGTTGCATGGCCTGTCCAGGTTCGATTAGACTTAACTCCATATCTTGCCAGGCTGTCCACCCAGGTTCATATGCTTTAAGGAAACCGAGCTTTGCCTTGTTGGGTAAATCATGGGGATGAACAAAAGGCATTCCTAATGGCCACCCAATCTTCATCCTTATACTTCCACATGGGCTGTCCAGAGATTGTAAGTGACCCTCACATTCCTTTAAATTGCAGAACCTCAATTTTATGCCTTTCTTGTCTGCAATGGCCTGTACTCGCTCCTTGAGGACTCTCTGTGCCTCGAGCCGTAGCCTCTTTGAAGGTGGCAATGGTTTGCACCTTGTGTTATTCTTCCTCTTCTTTAACAAGGGCTTAAAAGATCACTACAAGAAAAAGGGCTTACGGCGGCGTTTTCAAAACGCCGCCGTAAGTTTAAAAGTACCGTTGTAAATTTTTTCCGGCACTTAAAAAATGCCGGCAAAAGTACTGCCGTATTGTTACCGCGGCACTAAATGCAAACGACGGGAATTGTGACTTATGACGACACATTTACCGGCATTTTCTAAAAACGCCGTTAAAAGTGGTTTATTGCGGCGTTTGCTAAACGCCGTTGTATGTTATTTTTGCCGGCATTTTTAGAAAATGCCTTTAAAAGTTATTTATTGCGGCATTTATGAAACGCCGCCATAGGTATTTTTGCCGGCGTTTTTAAAAAACGCCGTCATTTGTTACCTATGCCATAAGAAAAAATTGATTCCAAAAAACCAAATTCAATTTTACAAATATAAATGTGCCACTTTCCATTATACATATACCCACAATCCAAAATGTAAGCACAAATGAAGATCCAATTCTACCAATACAACTCAGCTTGTAAGCATAGATGAAGACCCAATTCCTTTGTATTGGCCACACAACACTTAGCAGAAAAGTTACCACACAACCATTAGTACAGTTGTACAATCTAAAAAATGAAAGGCAAAAGAGTACAAATAAAAATAATAGATCATAAGATCAAAATTTGAAATAAATTAAATGTCCAAAGCGTGTTCCGCATCCAAAAATCAAACATATATTTATTTTGAATGATGAAGAGTTGACATCCCTTTTCAGGGAATGTAATACAGAGAATTGGGAAGCTTAAATGTTCTCATGGCACCAGGAAGCCCCACAAGGCAGGGCCACTGTGATTCAACCATTCCCAGATACAGTAGCCTTCATGGATCAGCTTCTTCCTCTGCTCTGCCTTGAATTCTTGCACTGCCATGCCATTGTTCTCATAACCCCTATCATAAACAGACGGTGAGAGACACAACTCATTGAGTTAATGATTGATCTTGATTCTTGATAGAAGAATATAAACTTCTGATTCAACTAAGTGAAAGGATAGAACTTCACCAACCTCAGAATGAGACCAGACCACCCAGTGCAACCAACCTTGAAGAGGTTATCAGTTGTGGGATCCCTGAGGTGTTCTCCTCTTGAAGACATTAAGAAGATCTTCAATCCTCTTCGTTTGATCTCATTGAAGAGGTTCATCGAGTGCTTCAGAGCTGGAGCGTTGGTCTTCCACGCCCATTTCTCAAAGTCTGTAACAATGAACTTCTCTCCTCTGAAAACAATAATTAGTTAAAGAAATTGCTGACAAAGGAAAAAGAAGAAAAACGTGGAAGATCTGATAAAAGGTAGGAAATGGAGCCCAGATCAAGAGCTCCTATGTACAGTACCTGTGGCGATGTTTCTTGAAGTAAGGAACAGTGGAAAGAAGGGTATCATCAATATCAAAGATCCAAGCATCTTTGCCAGCACCAGTCAACTTGAAGTTTTTGCTGAGATAGATGGTGCATTCTTCCAGTGCTTTCTTTGAATCCACCTTGTATCGAGTGGAGGTCATGTACTTGCCGATGTAATCTGTGCATTCTTCATGGACAACTCAATAGCCACGAATGTTATGGAGCTCGACATTGATCCTCCAAGCTTCACAATAGTTCTTCAGGGTTATCTTTAGGTCATTTGAGTCCTTCCCTATCTTCCACTGGTTCAGGATATTCCAGTTTGCAACTGCCACACCAACAACGAGACTAGAGAAGCACAGCAACAAACCCAGATTTCTTCCTATTTTCTCCTTCTTTATGATCAAAAGACAAAAAGGATTCTGGGGGTGGATCAGGAGAACAGAGCTTTGGATATTTATGTAGGTGGATTTCCAATTTTCAAATTGCACCACATGAACCTGCAAGTTGCAAGAGAGACAATCAAAATTCCATTTCTATTCTGGGGTTTCTTTAAGCACCACATGAGAAGCTTACTTACCCACAACAGCAACCATATCTGTGACTGAGAGTCCTTGGTCTATGAACTTTGCAACGAGAGTAAGAAGACCCTGATCAGGTGTGGGGATGTTTGAGACAGCAAGGCTGTAGGTTGCACTTATGGAATCCTTTCTATCTAGTGGTACATCTCAGTAAGGTCCACCAACCTAAGAAAACAAAAGATTTACAATAATCCATAGGCATCAAAAGATTACTTTGACAAAAAAGTACCTATAAAAGCTGCTGCAGGAATGCAATATAAAAAACATTCCGACTTTAATAAGAATGAAGTGAAACAAAGCAATATCCTAAGTTCTAAACAAGAAAAACTAAAATGCTAATTACTTAACCGCACTGGCATATGTCACATATGTTTAGTATATACCACATAATGTGTTTATGTTTAATAGATATACATCATGAACATAGAAGAGTAACTGGTCCATGTCTAGTTGATGAGAACTCACAGTAATCAGTCCAAATGGCCATGATTGTGACACCTAATTCCCTGGCTTTTATGGGTGCTCGATCATTGTCTGCTCTCTACCTAACCACTATTAATAAATAGCACCAATAAAATGCCCATTGTGCATGTCTCACCAGAACTTGAACCACCATTACCATCAGTTTTAAGGATTAGCTCTAGAAGTAATGGAGAAATGATGACCTTAGAACCATTTTCAATCCTTCTAGCTGCCAAGATATTATAAGAAGAGGAACATAATGAGTTACCAAGTAGTTCAGTACAAGCATATGAAATTGAAAGAAAGCTCAAAAATCATAGATGTTTCTAAATTATAAGAAAATGAAGTTGATGCTTGTATCACATGCCAAAGGGCATAGTAACCCATGAGATACTCTTCCAACTTCATTGGTGTGTCACCTTCAATCTTCTTTGGTCTTCGACCTCTATCCAACATTAGGTTTCTTTTCATACTTGGTGAATCCTTCTGTGTTTCTTGATGTCTATTAATTAATTTACCAAGATGTTATACTTGAAATATAAAAAGGAAAATGACACATTAACTAAACATATCTATCATCTGTGAAAGTAAAGTTAAAAACGGGTGCAACTTACAGAGCTGATCATAAGAGTCATGATCATCAACACCTATACGGCACTTAACACCGATCGAGGCATTGGAATTGGCAGCAATTGCTGACATAGCCTCCCCAACAAACTATCCTTACAAACACCAAAATGCATCAAGGTTATTTTTGGAGGAGCTGAAAGAATCTATACAGGGAATAAAAATCACCAATTTCTTTCTGAGAAGAAAACGAATTTATACAAGGAAGAAGGATCACAAAAGGAACATCTTCTACTATTCCCCCCCCCCCCCCCCCCCACATTTTATTTTATCTTAAATTGTGCTTATTTGTCATAGAAAATATGCACCATAAAAAGGCTATGTGCAGAAACATTTCCAACTTATTGGAATGAGAACATTTTGATGTTTCTTATTTTGTACAGAGAGGAAATTTAATCATGATTAAGGACAACTGGGTAGCATAAATTTTAGTTACATGACTCCATATGGAAGTATAAACCACTAAGCTCTTATCAAAGAGGGGGATGAGAGTGGGTGGGTGGGGAGAAGAGAGAGTAGTCAGTCCAAGCATGAATTGAAGCTCATTTCTCTCAGATAATTCATCATTACCAGAAGTCTCAGAAACGTCTCTGCATCCGGATAGATTTTAGTTTAGTTTGTGTGGGTTATAAGCTAATCAATCCCAGAATTATGAATCAAACTGTCACTTATCACTGTGTATCCAAACCTAATCTCCAGAGGGCCTCCTTGCCTTGGTCCATAAATTCTTTGAAGTGTGCAGGTAAGTAGTTTTGGAACAATGGATGATCCCAGCATAGTGGGCATTGCCTTATATACTAATGTTGAATTCCTCTTCACATGTTTGTTTATGCAGTAAGATGGACATGCGGACCTCTTAGGCTTATTAGCTTCCCAATCTGCAACTCTACTAGTAAACTAATTGTTGTAAGAATCAATCACAGCGTTACTTAAAAAATGAAACAGAAGAATTCATGCTATCTTCTCATACAAACAGAAGAGACTCTCACATGATTTTAGTCCTCAAATTCACTACAGCTACTGCTGTTGGGTTCCTGAGACAACCATGCTGACAGATTGTCCTGAGCACGTTCTCCATTGGTGTTGCACGATTCCAAGCAGAATCTACGTATGTATTCACCACATTTCTAAAGTAAACCAAGATATATTCATAAAACTCCACCGAGCTCAGGTGAGTCAAGCACTTGAATGTCTTACTCTGTAGCATGCATTTACTTTTGCTAACATTTGCATCTCATATGACCATGAATAAACCAATAACTGTCTAAGCAAAGGTAGGAAAATGCATACTAATCTAACCCCCCCCCTTCAATTCCCAATGAATAGCATGATCTTGACCATACCACTTGCTCAATTTTGCCAACCGAAACTCAGTTAACTATTTAACTAGCTTATCTTTATGTTCCCTCGAAATAAAATAAAAACCCACAGTAGAAGGAAAATACAGATACGAAATAAAAAGGTACCTTAATACTATATCCACAAGAAATGAAAATGTGTGATATAATTAACTGCAAGGCACCTTAATACAATCATCATCATCTCCTGAGGCAATAGTAGTCCATCGGGTTGACCAAGCGGTTCACAAGCAGACTTGTTCATGAGCAAACACATCGGAGTCAATTTTCAAGCAGGTGAGAAGACAAAAGACAAAATGGAAAGGCACGAAGAAAGACGAAATTGATTGGGATTTGGTGGGATATAGAAAAAGCATACCCATGCGCATCTTTCGAGCGTGCAATGGTGGAACCAGTTTCTACATCTGTGGCCAGAATGGAACAATCTGGAGATCCGGTCAAAATAGCTGAATGCATATATCCCATCCAAACCAAATTTAAGTAAGTTACAGGCGAAGAAAAAAATTGTTTTAGCAGGAAGCAAGAACCGTCGTCGTCGTCGGAACCTTTATCGGAGCTTTCTCTCTCTTTCTCCCTCGTCACCGTCGGAACCCCACCCGTTGGCAAGGCGGAATGAAGAAGAAGGAACCAAAATAAGCGGTTACTTGACTTAAAAAAACAAAAATACCATATGCTCAAAATCAACGGCTATTAGAGTTTTGAACGACACGGCTTCATCTCCAGCATTCACAGGTCCCGAAAAAACACGCACCAACAAGAATGAAATTGAAACGCTACTTAAATTAAAGATCGAGAAAAGCATACAGAGAGAAGGTCTAGGATTTAAGTTGGGTAATACCAGAACAGCTTCGTCAGTAGCGGCGGTCGGAGGAGAGAGAGAGAGGGGAAGAACGGTGTTTGGATTTCTGCGTGCTAAGTTAGTCTCGTTCGTCTGTGAACTGGTGAAGAAGCGATTCCATTCTTTGTTCGAAGAGTTTTTTATTTTCTGTTGAATGTAATGTAATGTTGTGGTTTGGTTTTGTTTGGGTTTCGATGTTCTAGGGTTTGATCGTCAAGGTTTTGAACAAGGCTGGAAAGTTATATTGGGTTTCACCGTAGATATAGAGTGGAGAAATGGAAGAAACAGAAGAAGGTCGAGCTGATGTGATGCAGCGACTTCAGTCGTCGTCTTCTCTTCCAAATCAGCCATGCATCAACCGATTCGAAATTCCCTATTTGAATACTTCGTGAGTTCATCCTCCGCTGAGGCATTTCTTGGCGAATTTTAGTCCTGATAGCAATAAGAGGCCTGGTATACCTCCCTCACACCCTCACTTCCCTCCTGCTTCTCCCTATTCACAGATCCCGGTTTCTCGCCCTGTTAGTTACTTTCAGAATTTTAGCGCAGCTCCATCTCATTCAGCAGTCTTGCCTTCCTTACTGCTACACCAACACCGCCGGGGAGAGATTAGGGTTGGTGGTCGGTTGGTGACTTCGCATTTTCATCGCCTCGCTTTGTGTGAGAGAGTAGCGCCGTTTCTTTCGTTGGGGTCTTTCACAAATCTGAACCCTTTATTTGGTTATCTTTTTCGTCACTTTTCTTTGAACTTTATGTTTGTTTCTGAGGGCTTCTTAGGATCTGTCTTTGCATTATCCTGGCAAAGCGAAGATTTTGGCGGTGTTGGGTGTTGGGTTTTGTGTTCCGGCGGCCGGCGGCATGGGATGGGGTGTTGGGTTTTGTGTTCCGGCAGCCGGCGGCATGGGATGGGGTGTTGGGTTTTGTGTTCCGGCTGTCTTGGAATGGGGTTCCGGCTGCCGGCGGCGTTGGGGCAGCCGGCAGTGTAGTAGGGGTGCCGGCGGTGTTGGGGCTGCCGGCAGTGTTGTAGGGGAGCTGGCGGTGTTGGGGTTTAGGGTATGAGGTGGCGTAGGGTATGAGGTGGGTTAGGGTATGAGGTGGCGTAGGGTATGAGGTGGCTTAGGGTATGATGTGGCGTAGGGTATGAGGTGGCTTAGGGTATGATGTGGCGTAGGGTATGAGGTGGCTCAGGGTATGAGGTGGCGCAGGGTATGAGGTGGGTTAGGGTATGAGGTGGCGCAGTACGGTAAAGCAAACCGTCGGATGCACTCTATTCCATCCTAGCCATTGATCGCAGTTGGAAGGGTTAATGTGTAAACCGTTTGGGTTGTGTCCATAAACCGAACTAGCGCACTGGACCAGACGAACCAAATTGTACGATTTTCAATATGAAAAACACAAAACCGGGGCATATTCTGCTTTCGTCTCGGTAACGTGATTTCGTCTCTAAAGATATGCGGTCGATTCCTCTTCTTCCTAATCTCCCAACTCTTTTTTTAAATATCGTTGAAGGGAAACTTGATTTTGTCTTCTTCCATTTCATGGAGATAAAACGAAGAACACGGAAGTGGTATAATCCCTGCTTGTGAAGAACAAGCGGAAGGTGAAGGATGCTCCTACCTGATTTCGTCTTCTACCCTGATTTCGTATTCTACCCTGATTTCAATAGAAGATCTGAAGAAGAAGAAGAAGCTCTGAATAAGGTATACATAGATTTGTCTTCCACCTTGATCTCTCAACTCTGAACGTTTGTCCTCTCTCTCTCTCTTCTCTGTTCTTCCATCGTCCTCATTTGTTTCTGCTTTATGTTAGGGTTTTGATAATTTTTTACAATGGCTGTAGCCCTCTTATAAACTTTATATTGAAGACTTCAAAACAAGCTCAAAATGCAAAATAGAAAGGCCTAACACGGTCCTTGACTTCTAAGGTAATCTACATTTAACTAGAAAAAGTGAATTCTAGTTAAATGGTTATAAATAATAAATAAATAATAAGAGAACTCAAAAAGTCAAACTAAGTCTTTAACTATAACTAAACTAAGTATTCCTGTTTCTCTCTTTCTACTCATGTTTTAGGCTTTAAAGTGGCCAATTACAAGGCAAACCATGGAATCAAAAGCCCAACACCTACATAACTCACCACAATAGCTAATTTTTAATAAAATAATCCATTAAGTGACTAATCTGAACCAACTCTTCACTGCTTGAAAAATATTCGACCTCGGATTTTCTTTGAACGAAGGACTTGTGTGGTGAACATCCATTTTCAAACCATAACAGTACTCATGCAGCTCATGGATGTTAGGGATGTAATCTTCAAAGAACTATGGTGGCATGATGAACTCCATGTGCTTGACTTAACAGACATGTTCTTGAGATCTTTTTCATGGGTATCAACATGTATGATGGTAATAACAACTATTGGGCTTATTCCCTGTAAGAAGCCTTTATTAATTCCTATCCACCAAAATCTTCCTTTCTGATTCCAGTAAACGAATAAATCATATAGTGTGCTCCTTGTTCAAGAAAACATGTACAAAGTGACTTGCCAATGTTCACATACGTAGAGTGAGTGTTTAGCAGATATTCATTATTGGTTTCTGTCTTTTTTCTCTCCCCTTTATTAACAGTGAGTTGCTCAGCTGACCTTATTAGTCTTGTAAAAATGATATGACCAGGCTAGCCCCCTCAAAGAACCAGCAAAAGTTGGCCAGGAGCCAAGCTCCAAAGGGCTGGCTAAACCTTCCCAAGGGAACTTTGGTCATTTTAACAAAATTTGGGTGTCATAGGTCTGGGTCCCATTAAGCCCAGTGTGTTGTCTGGATCCTGTATCTAATTTAATTTTAGTATTTGGATTATTATTTTGCAAGATATTTGAGAGTCCTAGTTTGGGTGAGATTCCTAGCTAGGGTGGACTCATACAATTTGAGTCCACTTTAATCTCCTTATTTTTAGGACCACATATCTACTCTTAGAATTTGGATTGGACTTCTCTAGAGTTAGTTTTAGAGTTCTTTGATGTCAAAGTAGTTGAGTAGTAATTGAGTTTATTGGATAAGCCAATTAGTGTTCTAGTTGGCTTTCGAACTTAGAGTCCTTTTCTAGATCTTATTTGAGGCTATAAATAAAGTCCTCCAGCTATATAATTTTCAAGTTGAATTGATTAATACAAATTTGAGTTTGGAAGAAATCTTAGTCGTGGTCTTCGTCGAAGGGCCGCAACGGGATTAGAGTGTTGTCTTCTTCAATTTCAGCAAGTCTTCAATTCAGACAACATTCAACAATACCAGCAATCTTTGACCATCTACAAGTATTGCATTCCCAGCCTCATCTTTAGCCTTCTCCCTTCTTCCCCCATCCATTGCACCCTTTTTTATTTTCTTGAATTTTTGGACTTTTCTTGAGACTCAAATTCTACGGTTAGATCTACACCAATCCAACTGTTAGATCTGTCCCAAACTCTATGAGCCTCATCACCCAACCCTAGTTACCTTAGATCCCAATTTGACCTCATTCGCAACCTCTAACTTCAAGATATAATTATTTTCTTGAATATCCATACTTCCTCAGACCCTAAAACCAGAACCTTAATATCTTTCAATTTAGCCATCCAAATCCCCACGAAACTTGGGAAATCATATCCTTGTATTGTTACCTATATTTCTCCAAGTTTCAACCCAATTCGACATCTTTAGACCCTAGTTTCCCATCTCAAGGAATTTATCCCAGATCTCCCATGGGGTGGGGGTTATGACCATAAAACATTAATAACCTTTCCTCTAGGAAATTTTTTTCTTACAACCCTTATCATGAAGGAACCTCATATCCCCCGAAACCCTAAACCCTAGAAACCCTAATTCGACCCAAACCTTCCCACTATTCCATCCCATCTTGGGTATTGCTTGGGATTTTCCCTTCTCTCAAGTCTCAACCCCAAAACCGTATGATTCTTGCTATGTGTACAATAATTGAGGCAATCTTTCCAAGGGAATACCTTAAGATTGCTGGTTCTCAGAGAGAGGATCCTAGAATAAACCCAATTTTAGGATTTGATATCAAAATGCCAACCTGGGTTGCATAAATCGTATCTTGCCTTTGCCTAGGGAAAAAACTATTTTTGATGTCACCTAATGTATTCATGTTGATGCATGCCTGTGAATGGCTATTGTGAGCTTTCATGGGGAGATAGAAGAATAGGAAGAGGAAGAAGGTGAAGTGGAGACAGGGGAAGGAAATCTCACACTCGATCGGCTCATCACTTGAATTCGTTCTATTCAGCCTCTTATCACATCCTAATATAAGCTATTTAGAGGAAATGAAACGTAAAACCTAGTTGAAATTAAAACCAGAGTTCAAACCAACATCTCACTCATTCTTATTTAGGAGTACTTAAACAAATAAAAGAGTAAACTGATCTAGTTTTTTAATTTAAGTCCAACTCTTGTTGCACCAAAGCTTTTTGACCGGTCCTTTTTGGGGTCATAGTTCAAGGTATTAATTGCTTAGTTTGAATTAATGTATAAGCGGAGTGGTATTGCTGTATCTTTTATTTTGTTTAATTATATTGCGATTACTTCAATTACATTACCTTTAGTCCTAGTTATGAGAGCATACGGTCATCATTAATTATAAATGTGGTTTCTCAATTTGTCATTAAAATTTTTCTACTATAGTTTGAATAGCAGGAAGGGATGTACCATTGAAGTCCAGCGATGTCGTAGGTCATTTTTTCTGTTCTAGGAAGTTTCTAATTAAGCTTCTAGTCTTGTAAATCTGTCAGAAGTAGCTAAAGACGGTAGTGTCCTTATCTGAATTAAATCATAATTAGTAAGTCCTGTTTGAAGAAGGATTGTAAGTACTTTATTATAAATAAAGGAGGAGCTGCAATTTAGGGAGGATAGAAGCCTAATCGCAGGATACATTATCCACAAGTCTTGCAATACATCACCTTCCTTCCTCTCTTCTTCTTCTTCTTCTTCTTCTTTGTCAACTCTTCTCCTCAAATTGGTTATAAGGTATTGATTTCTAACATGGTATCGAGCTTTAAATAGTTGCCGGTTTGAGAGTTTTCAGATTTACATCTTAATGATCTTGATTTTTGGGATTCAAAACTTATTTGATTTGTTGTTGCGATTTGCTTCATGGTCTTGCTATGGTGGCCTTTGAGGTGGATATTGCTGCTGTTTTTCCTTGGTTGAAGGCCATCTTTCCCATCTTCAGGTTGAAGACAACGGTAGTCTTTTTCTATTGTGTGATTGTCAAGAAGAGTGACATGAACCAGATCCAGGACCACCCAAAGAGGTCCCAGGGACGTTACCAATAGCAAACCATGGAATTTCCGCTAGCATAGGGGTATTTTGGTCATTTTGGGTCTCCTAGTCAAACTAAATCTGACCTAGTTTGGTTCAGAGTCCTATTAGGAGTTCAGATCTAACTTTATTTTTGAATTTGAGTCCTTGGTTCTTAAGATTTGAAAGAGTCTTAGTCCAGCTAGGAGTCGTAATTAGAGAAGGATTCCTTTAGTTGGATCTAGTATGTTGGTAGGATCCCGAAACTACTTTTGTTTTTGAATTTGGTTTTGTTTTGGTCAAGTTATTGATGAGTTCTAGTTAGGGTAGAAGTCGCAAGTAAAGAGGGGTTCCCTTAATAGAGCCCACTTCTTACAAGGAACCTAGGTGTACCTTTATTTTGTAATTTGGATCATTCTAAATGAGTTATGATAGAGTCCTTGTATGAATGTGAGTCTTTAGCCCAAGTAGGAGTCTTGGTGTAAGTTCCTTCGTAAATGCTATTTGGCCCAAGTAGGAGTCTTGGTGTATGCTCCTTTGTAAATGCTATAAGTATAGCCCATTACTTTTTAAGAAATCAGATTATGTTTATGAATAAAGTTTGAGATTGAAGGAGCAAGAGCTTAGGAGTCATGGGTTCCCTTGGAGGGCCTTGCTGATGTGAACCAAATCTTAGGGCTTAGCTTGTAGGAATATTACCCTAGAATTGCGCTCACTCCAGGACCTCTCTTAGGGAACCAGCAGCCTTCTAGAGCCGTAGGTGCCTTCAGTTGACAGATTCTTGAAGGAACTAGGGTTTTCAGAGGTTAAATATAGGCCTAGAAGAGTTTGGCCAGGCTTAGGCTTACTGAACTTTAGGTTTTGAAACTTAAAACCTTGCTGTAACTTAGTTTTCGGGTCTGGGGATTAGGGGCACGGTTAGGTTTAAAGGTTTTTGGGTTTAAGTTGAGTAGTCTTAGGGTTTTGGCTGCTGCTGTAATGTAATTCGGAGTTGAAAATTTAAAGTTACAGTTTAGGAAATTGAGTCTTAGGGTTTTGCTTAGGCTAGAGAAGGGACTGTTATTGGTGTTTTGTAGGGTAATCCTAATAGGTTAAGGGTTACTTTGAAGTATCCTACTTAGGTTAGGACTCTTAGGAAAGTCAATTAGGGTTAGGTAGAGGTAGAATTGGAGTGGGAGATGGCAATCCTAAAGGGGTTTGAAGTTTGAAGTTTGGCCGGGCAATTTTGGAGTTATAGGATTTCTGATAAAACTAGGGTTCTGGTTTTCAGAAGTTGAAGATGAATTGCTGAAAATTTGAAAACCTAATGGACAAAGGCCTGTGATGAAACTAAAAGTAGAGATAAGGGGAAAGGTAGGGTGCAATCCTATGGGGGAAGGGATGATTGAGGTGATTAGGGGATCTAGGGTAGTAGGAGAGGGGTACGGTGCTGGTGCACGAAGAAGGGGTGGGGGAGCTTGCAGGTTGGTTAGGAGAAGGGGGAGAGGGTTAGGAAGGGGCTGGGTTGTAGTTTACTTACTTGGAGATGAAGGTAGGCTACTGGAATAGAAGAACAATAGCTGAACTTGGAAAAAATATGGAGTCCTAACAAGTAGTAGACTGAGAATAGGGGGTTCCAACACAGACCATGAAATACTCCCAGGACAAGGACTCTTCAATAAATCACAAAATAATGACTCAAATGAGAAAATAAAAATAGATCTAGGGTTCTGACAACTAGTTGGACTCAATGGGACCTTGCCTATGACTCCAGGGAATTTGCAAATATAACCAAAATATCCTTCGATCAATTAGGGGCTGTAGGGTTTGGGGAAGTAACCCCTACGCAACCGCCAGAAACTGATTTACTTCACTTACGGCTATTCTTTGAGAGAATTTCTATAGAACTTACGGTAGTCAAGCGTCCATCTTCTTTCATGAGTATAATAAACTCCACCCCAGCCCTAAGCTTCCCTCTTCTTCTCCCATCCGTTGGTCTTTCCCATCCCCAGACCCTAAAACTAGTAAGTTACAGCCCCTTCCCCGTTACAAGTCATCCCTCCCCCTTCCCCTAATCCTGTGACACCATCCCCTCACCTTCCCATATCCTTTCTTCATTTTTAAAATTTTTTCTGGAGTTTTCGTACCTTTTGTTAGACCTAAAATTCAAGGTCAAATCTACAGTAATCTAACTGTTAGATCTGTCCCAAACTTTAGGAACATAATTCCCCTAACCCTAGTGACCTTCCCTCTGAATTTCAGCCCACTCAGACCAACCCAAGCCCTAGTCTAGCTCTAATTCCTTTGCTGCCCTAGATTTCCAAAACCCTAGAAACCCAGCCCTACTTTGGACCATAATTCTCAAACCACTCATCCAAATCATGAACCCTATTGTGATCATCCTTCCTGAACCCTCCTTGACCTTCAACCATAACCCTAGAAACCCTAATTTCTATTAAACCCTAAACTAAAATATTCAATTATGAATTCAATAAGAAAGCAAGGATTCAGACTTGGATTTCATAACTTAACTTCTAAACCTTAGCCTAATCTAACCCTACCCCCTAACCCAACCCTAGACCCCCCCCCCAAAAAAAAAAAAAAAAAAAAAAAAAAAAAATCAACCCAATTCTCTCAACCATTGGGAATTACAAACCCTTGTTTGCTGCTGATGCACTTGAAGAGGATCTTTAGGGTGGACCTAGATCTGGGCCTTGCATCAACCAACTAATAAAGATATCTTTCTATGTGTTTGTGATTCCTTTTTATTTGGTTACCAAAACTACTTTTTTCCTACTAGGACTCTAATGTCCTTTGATGTCCCTATTTTCATGGTTACTCCTTTTCTCTCTCTCTCTCTCTCTTCTTCTTTTTTTTTTTTTTTTTTTTTTTTGGGGGGGGGGGGGTTGTTGGAGATTCCTAGCTTCCTTTTTCTTTTTGATTCCTAACTTCCTATTTTTTTCACTTCTTAGAATTGCTCTATTGATTTTTGGGTAATATAGATTTGCTCTATCAGGTGTTTCCGTAAATTTAGGCTTTATTTCATCCTATTTAGGATAACATATTTAATGATTGTTTGCTACCTTAATTGGTACACATACCTTTGTGTGCTATTTACATATTGGTCATTAAAAGGATTTTCCTCCCAACTTTACCCTTTAGAGTTGGTTTGTGTATTCTTTTGAGATTTCTTCTAATTACATTCATGCCATTCTTATTTCAGTTTTGGAATATTTACATATTTGACATTCTTTTCTTTAACAGCCCCTTGAAAAAATCTGGTGTATTAGAAGTATTGCCAATTTGCCATTACTTCTCTGAGTGGGGCCAATTTGCTGATTTTGTAAGCAGAGGAGTTATCAAAATGTGTTTGGAACCCAAGATATAATATACTTGGACTCAACGATGGATTGAGTTGGGAGTGATGGATTAATTACTAATTTGTCGTTATTTTATTTTGGTAAACCATGGACTGCTTCAGTGTGGGATCTTATTTTTTAGTGTGAGGGGTTGATTGAAGATATATGGGTCTTTCCTGTTGAAATTTTGTTCTTATCTAGTCCACGTGTACTGCTACACGTGAGGGGGAGATTTAGTATTTATTCTCTATGTACTCAAGAATTTTATTTGATGAATTATTACCTATTACCACTACTCGTCTTCTTGCGAAGAGCACTTGTGCGGCCGTTGGAGCTGCACTTTTTACCTACTTGTGCGGACATTGTAGCTACACTTTTTACCTAGTTTGGCGGACGTTGGAGCTACACTTTTTACATACTTGTGTGGACATTGGGGCTGCATATTTTATCTTCTTTTGTGGAGATTCCTCCCTACTATTTGGCATTATTTGGATAGTGTCTTTGATGTTACTGTTGCTGTGATAATTATGGATATGGTTAATCTCACTACCGCCTATTGATCTCATTATTGGATGGTATGTGCAACATGAAGATTATTTATTTAAGTTGCTGTTCATTATCTTCTTGGTGATGTTTCAGTGATTATCTGTGTCTGCTGTTGCTACTTTTGCTCAAGATTCATGAAGTTTTTTGATATAGGTTCTTGTTATTCCAAGTTGGAGCCCTTGTTTTGTTGCACTCTAGCTTGAGGGGGAGTATTGAAGTGCAGCAATGTTGTAGGTTATATTTTCTGTTTTAGGGAGATCTTAATTAAGCTTTTATTCTTTTTAATCTACCTCAAGTATCCAGGGCACCAGTGTCCTTGTTATAAATCATAATTAGTAACTCCTGTCTTAAGAAGGATTTTATTGTATTTACTTTATTATAAATAAAGGAGATGAGATTAGGGAGGATGGAAGCCTAATCAAAGGATACAGTCTGCACAGATCTTGCGATACATCACCTTTCCTTTCTCTTCTTCTTCAACTCTTGTGCTCAAACTGGTTGCAAGGTTATGATTTCTAACATATATTATGTATTGTATCTGCATCTCATTTATTTCCACCATGTGCAGATGAAAACGAGACAATCATAAAATGGATGTCGTGACTCAGAGAAATGGGTTTGAAATCTTTGGAGATTGTTGATTAAGTTAAATACCAGTCCAGGCATGGAATCTATGCTATGGGTTTTTCATATCAGTTTAGTCAATTATAGAACATAGTAGTTAACTCTATCTAGAATTTGTTTATTAATCTTAAATATTCCAGGGTCTAGCAGATACAGTTCCTCCTTTACCCCTAGAGTTATGTGTTGCACGGTTGCACCCACTTTTGTACAATTCCTTGTGAGATTAGTAGAGGGGTAATTCTTGTATGGGTCTTTGTTTTCTTGAAAACTTCCTCAGAGGCTGGTTTTTCTATAGCATTGTCTAAAAGCTGGCATATGGGACTAAGTCATGTTGTTTTATTCAATTTGATTAAGTCCTAGTTTTCTGTCGGAAATTTCAAATCAGGCTGGTTTTCTACAACCGCATATTTGTGGGCGCTCACTTCCCATAGCAGCAATATCTACATAACCAAAAGTTCAGTGTCTCTGTGACCAATATATTAGCTCCTCTGGTTGACTGCTTTTAAGTTCTGATGTTAGTGTGGCTTAGCTGATCATATTTTTCAATCTCCTGTCTGCCTGTGAATTGGGAGCATGTTTGAATCGTCTGATCGAATTGCTTTTCAATGATCACCATGGAGGTTACTTGCCCCATCACCAGGATATGGTACGGATTTTCGGGACCTCATTTGTACGAGGCATGTTGAGCCCTCAAGTCTTGAACCTTGAATGCCTGTTCCTCTTCTGGGGTTTAGAGGTCGTCCTTCGGTGTGGATTTGTGTAAATTCCATTCTTACTGCCTTCTTTTTTGCATCTTGGATGTACTATGGGGTGGGGTTCTCAAAGTATGATATTTATGCAATTGCAGGTTGTGGTTACTGTACCAAAACTGACAATTTGAGTTTTGTCCATATAGGTTTCAAAGGCAAGAAAATGCCTGGACGCATGGGTGGGAAGCAGTGCACAGTTAAAAATGTGTGGGTCTATAAGATAGATCCAACAAGGAACTTGATGTGGGTCAGAGGCCAGGTATGCTTTTGTCTGGGTCTGTCTACTTCCTACCCACTACTCTAAGGCTTACATCCTGGATAGACTTTTACCTTTTGTGTCTTCTCAAAGAAGGAAAATTTTAGTTTTAGGAGGTGTGGGTAGGTGTTGGGGGGGGGGGGGGGGGGGGGGGAAAGACAGGTACTTACATGAGAATCAGTATCTTACTATTGCTTTTTCTTTGATAGTTCTGCTCTACTGTCACAGGTTCCAGGTGCAGAAGGGAACTTTGTGTTTATTAGAGATGCTTTTTACAAAAACCAGATATTTCTTTGCT